>NW_028261382.1:144337731-144590231 GCF_051295495.1 Thamnophis sirtalis | reverse complement strand
GCTCTTGAATGTAATTTTAATTTAGTTGCTTGGACTCCAGTATTAAGAACAAATTATATTGAGGAACTCTTATCAACTGCTTATCCTGTTCATGCAGATTATTTTCTGTTTGTAATTCTCAAGCACATGGATAACATATGTGGAGAGCAGAGGGTCAACATTAAGGAAGGTGAATAGAGGGTAGACAGCTGGGAAAGAAATTGAAGACAGGGCAGACATAAAAAATCAGAAAACAATAGATTGATCAATTGACAGCTTATCTTATAAATAGCAATTTATCTCAGATAGAAAGAAATCTAGGAAGAAGTGTTTCAAATTGTTTAAGAAACTTTAACTTAATTAACTCATTATAAAGGAGGATGAAAACTCCTCTTATCATTTCCAAGATTCTGTATTTATCTCAGACAAGTATTAGAAACCATTTATTGAAATTTGGTAGTTCTTGCTTCCTTGATCTTGTCCAGGTGTGGACAAGATAAAGGAATAATGCCTTCTAGAGACTGATATATGTTCTGTCTACTTAAAAGATGAAGTTATCAGACTTTTACTGAAAAGATAACTCTTGCCTCAGAAAAGCTTTGTAACTGCAACAAGCGACATTGCTTACTTATGAATACAAATAAAGGTGCTAGTTGTTTCATGGCACAGGCCTGGTTATTTGAGGGGGTTCCTGTCTCCAATAGTTTATGCCTATCTGGTACATTGGGCAGAGTGGATATACTCTGGATTCCTTCAGTTAAACAGTTACCTTGTAGAATTGAGGAAGTGCACCTTCTATAGTCCTAACCCTTCAAATTTTCTGTAAATCTCAGAAGGCTCAGTTCCTTAGGCCTGGGCTTAAGGTTTCTATGGAATTCTAGCAATTTTTCAGTAGCCGTTAATGTATTTCTATCTGATATTCATGTTTTCCTTTTATTATATTATAAATTCTTCCACCTTTGTAAGCTACCCAGAAACCTCAGGAGTTGGTGGCCTCCAAATCTGAGAAACACTAACAATTATAATGTCCTATCGTTAGTCCCAGAAATATATCAGCTTACTGAACTTAAGAGTCTGGTGATTTTGGGAAGCTCTCATAAGCAAACGAGTTGTTAATAAGAGCATAAGACTGAATGCATAATTAAATAATAATATTGCATGTGATGGTTTAGTAGTAACTGGTGTTTTCATGTCAACCAGCATATGTTATTTGCTTTTAGTTTCACAGATATTTCAGTAAACTCGCATTAGGTAGACAATAGCATGACCTGTATATTTCGTTCTCTCCAATCATGGTGTTTGTTTCTTCTGTACCTTCTATTTTCTATTGATTTCACTTATAACACTATGGAATAGTCACCACTCATGCATTTAGACTTTCAGGTCTGTTGATTTGGTCTCTGAAGACTGGTATTTTCACTTCCCTGTTGTTTTGTCACATTTCTGTCTGGGTTTTTTCTCTCTATCCTATTTCATATGTACCTATTCATGTGTGGGATATGGATTTAGTGGCCTGGCATTGTTATTGTAGTACTGGCCTGAGTGAGCAAGTGAGAGGAAAAAGGGGGAGAAGCAACTCATATATAACCTTAGAGTGCAGTTGATGAGCTGACCTGGATGCTAGTCAGGATTTTTGTGTGGCTGCTGTATGTAACATTTCCACTGATCAAGCCTTGTATACAGGTGTTGGGGACTAAAGCCCAGGGTGAAACCCACTATCATAGTAGCTGAGGTGATCAGCTGTTGGTCTGATCTGTGAAGAAGTGTGTGAATGTGTGATGTGTGTTTATGTGTGACAGAGAGAGCGAGAGAGCGCGAGAGAGAGACTGAGAAGTAAGTTGCCATCTTTTAGCAAGTGCTGCAGAATGTGCTGCTGGAGAGACTATGTTAGAAGGAAATATTGCATGCAGAAGAATTTGTTTGTGTAGTTGCAAATCCTGACTACAGGAGGAAGAAGATGGTGAAAAAATTGATGGGAGGATCTCCCTGGCAGAAGAGAAGCAAAACCCCAGACAGAAAGACAAACTAGAGGCAAAAGGGAATGGAAAGATAGGTGGTTTTAAATGGACATTTGGAGTCTCCAGAGGAAGGGATGGGGAGAAGGCCCAGAGAAAGGTGATTCACTCAATGACTACACAGTGAATCGGCTAACAAAATCCAAAAATGCAAGACACCTGAACATACTCTTCAATAACACAGCCAATCCCCCCCCCTTTTCTATGAGAAACTATAGGGGAAGAGGAGGAGGAGGATAAGGAGAAGTGGTAGCTTAGCAACAGAGCAGGTGGTTGTTAGCGAATATCCCTGAAAAAGAAGCTGAAGAAAGTGACACTTTTGCACATTAGTTCCTACATGCTGTAAATTGTCCCTAGTACAGTAAAAGACTCATAAAAGCCTCCATCATTTATTATTGTATTGCAATTGTCCTTAAAAACATCCAGCTGCACTATTTTTTCTCACTTTCTTTATTGCATCCAGACAGTAAATTACCTGTCCTTATATGAAGTTTTATGATGCCACCTCTCAGAATACTTTGGGGGTTATTATTTTACCATACTATAAACTTTTCTACTATTCCTGAAAAATATTCAGAGATATCCATAGAATGCTGAGATTTTGGCAGCAAGATGAAGATGTTGCAATGCAAGCTCTACCCCTTGCAAAACACAGTACAAAACTGGTGGAATTTGCTTTGTAATATTGCAACATGGATTTTGTCAATTGTCCTTCCCATGAACGTCCATAGAAATATTACAAGATTTTGCAATCCTAATAACAACTATATGTTGCATGAGCTGCTGAGCAGTAGAAATTGGATTTTCGCTGTATATAAAACGTTTCTATCGTGTAAGATACTCATTTTCTTTCAAAAGAAAAACACTTTTTTGTGCAATAGGAATACTGAATGCATATTTAATCAAGTATCTGTAAACAAATTTTATTTAGATAATAAAGCCATACATCACTGACTTAAGCAAAGAGCATTCAATTGGTTTTTAATTCATCTTTTAAACAGTTTGTTGTCAATTACATAAAATACTGTTATCAAAAGTATTACTTAAGCTTAAAATATATCATTAAAGAAACTATCCATTAAACAAACAAATCCAATTCTGAGTTTTAAAATCTGATGTGACAGTTATAAATATACATACTATAAAACTGACATGTTTGTAAACCTTCAGTTGGGTAAAAGTGTGCATCATAGGACAACAATTTTTGAATCAATGTACCTCAAGTAAACTAAATAAAATACATGCTCTGTGACTCCTGTGAAATTTGGGAAAGGTGTTCCCATTTTCTATGATCCAGTCACATGATCATCTAATGGTCCCCACCATCTTTCCACAAGGAAACTAAATGGGGAAGTCAGCAGGAAATCAGATGTCACTGTCCTGTCTCAGGCCAAGCAAACACAAGCACATGAAGAAGTAGTTGCATACTTTACTAAATGAGGTTTGCAAGTAAGTAAATGAGCAAGTGCAAACACATGCACATGTGGCAAAGAGCCCCAGCAGCTCTGGGACAGCTTGCCAAACTCTGGTAAAATGCAGCCATCCCAGATTAGTCCCAGTCCCAATCCCAGTTACTTGGACTATGAGACCCCTACTGCCCTATGTTTTGCCAACTTAGTTGAACTTTGCTGTCTTCTCACTGTTGATGAGGCATTCCTGTCCTTGTGGTGGAGCCAGGCTGGGTTTCAGCTATGGAGAAAAAAAACTCAAAACTCTTGCATTGCATACTGTGCATTGTGGCTCTATGGCTTCTTTGGGCTCCCCCCCCCCCCAGTCAAAGCTGAAAACTACTGGATAATTTAAGAACTGCTAGGAAAGAAGGAAAGAAAAAGGAGGGCTATATAGCAAAGGATGTGAATGCCCATAATACAGAAAGGAAAGTCGTGTATTGTCAGGAAAAAAATGAAAATATTATTATACACCAGTATAATAATACTAATAATACCCCAGTATAATAATATATGCTGAATATACCCGTATTCAGTGTATTTAGCACATATGAGCATCAATATACTTTTGCCATGAAACTAATATACTGTACTGTTAGACATATACAATTCAATGGAAATTCAGGCAATACAACAGATTCTCACATATATTCCAGTTTGCAGAAAAATCATGGTCAAAAAAATCCAGTTGCTTTTTTATGGATTGTAACATATATATGGTTTCATACGTTATGTATATCCCCTGCGAGCTTTCCCTTTGCCTCCACACTTATTTATATACATACTCTTAATATGTCTGTATTGTATACCATCTCAAGAGCTATTTGACAAAAAATCCAAATAAATAAATGCAAGTTATCTCTAACTTTTTATGTATACCTTCCCTCTTGTACACTGATGTCTCTGTAAGCTTGTAGAATTTTTAAAACTTTTCTACCTAAGAACAACAGAGTCCATCCCCTGGATATACCTTAAGAGAGTCCACTTTGGCAGTTCAGTACTTTGCAGTGTAAAATAAATCTATGACCCTTATTTTTTATCTCTACTAACTATAAGAGATTATTAGAGCATGAAATACTTCCACCTGGAAGCTACATCGAGAGATATTAAGATATATCCATTGGGATAGAATGCTGACAGCAATAACTTGACTTAGCTGCGCATAAAGCACTTGTGTTAGCTCTTCCCATACACATGTGGACCATTTTGGCTCTTTGCAAGATCTGCATTAGGCTCCCTCATGTGGTGAACAATTGAACTACATACACAAATTTTAGGCCCTTGACTAACATGATAGCTGTAGGGTCAAAATATATTTTGTTGTTCTTTAATGTCAACTTTTGAATTGTGCTTAAATATTGTTTCATAATATGAACCTGGCTTGTTTCCTGGTTTAAGATGTATTTGCTTTTGGTCATTACCTATTGGTTTTCCTTTTGATCTGAGTGCCTTTTGGTCCAGATCTAGCACTCATATGCTCATTCAGCACTATATGGTTGACTATTCATAATCTTTATAGCATGAAATGTTATCCATCATCATTTATAAACGTGTTGATTTATTCTCTTGAATTATTTCCATAGTAACTTTCATAACTTCAGTCTCTAAAGCCTTGAATGCCTGAGTAGTCTAGCAATTAATGTGTTAACATTGTTGTAACATATTTTTGGCATTTCTTTTAAAAGATTAGCAAGCTAAAATAATGTTTATTTTTTGCATACTTTTCTTTGTAAAGAGCATTAAAGTTTTTAATGTCTGATTAATGCTATTGAGACGAAAAATAAAATGATATATATAAAAGGCAGAGAGTAACATAGAACTGTAAAAACAAATGTATCTCTTCATCTGAAATCCTCCTGACTAGTTACTTCATATTACAAATTGCCCCTCTTGTTCAATAATATTATTCATAACTTAAAGAAATGGCATGGACATTTGGATTGAGGAATAATTTGCACTCTTTTTCTATGTTTAAACGCCCAGAGGACTTTCATGCTATCATCACGTTACCAAAATAAGTTGTTAAACTGACTGCATACTGAATATTTATAATTTTTATAATGATATATGGCATATCTTGCCATTTGGGGAATCCTTGGGTATTCAGTCTTGGGATGCCTTTATTCGATGTTTCCCAATGCTGGCAAGTATCAGATGTGTGAACTCCCTCAACATAGTCATTCTATGTGTTGAAATTCATATATCTGAAAGCTGCTGTTGGGAAATGATGCTCTAGATTTACTGGTAGATCTCTGGGGCACAGTAGTGCCTTGGAAGGTTTCATCAATTCATTATCATATATTCCATATTCCATATAATATATGGAATCAATAAAATGAAATATCAACCAACTATGCCACTGACTCTGTTTTTCAAGTAGTTGTTCTGGATATGGAAGCATCTCAACAACTGATTGAATTAGAGCTAAAATATCAATGTTTCCAATTACTTGAATCATTATTATTACTTATAATAAAATGTTAGATATATAGAAAATAATGAAATAAAATCAAACAATAAAACAAAACACAAAGATAGCTCTTATAAAATAGCAAGTTATAATACCATTCCAAAGGAAGGAGAGCTTTTGACTATCTTGTAAGCAGAAAATTAAGGAAAAAGCCAACATTCTTTCAGTAGGATATTTGGGATATTAGATGTTAATCGGAGAACTAGTTAGAAATGACTTTTGGACTAGATGCCATGTATGATTTCTAAAAGTTACATCTGTAATAAACTCACTTTTAAATAACCCAATAAGGGTCTCACATTATATACTATTTCATGATATCACAATTGGCCATTAAAAGTACAGTAAATCAACTTCTTGAATTTGGTATTGAAAGGCAAACGTTTCTTGCCTGAGAACTGAAATTCTAAATTTTGAAGCTATACACAGGCAGTACTTTAGTCTGGATTCATTTAGCGATACATAGTCTATGGTGGTTGTATCTACCTTTTTCAGACATGGTCATAGTTGGCACACCACTCAAAGTTGGAAAAAAAATGGTATCTTGGATGAAATGGATACTTAATGCAAAGTTGAAAAAAAGAATATCAGCATTCCAATTTGGAATCTTAATTGTGATGGAAAACAGACAATTATTTCCATGTCCCTGGACTTTACAAAAAATAAAGACTATATAATCAGTTAAGAACCCTAGCTACCTTGGAAGACTTAGGAGACTGGTTCATGCCTACATATGGTTTCAGTTTTCTTCAGCCCTATTCCTATTTCCTGATGCTGTTAATACTTTTTATAGTGATCTTAATAGGACAATGATTCGAGTAGTAGAACTCACCTATAACTGTACAGGATTCTATTATCTTGGCTCCTTTTTACAAGACCACATATGTTACTATGATTTGATATTACTGTGATTTGATTTCAGCATCTGATCTGATTTGCTTAGCTTGATTTGCACACTATTTGCCTAAATCTAACTTCAGTTTCCTTTGTAATATCGGGAGCTTACAGAATAGAACACAGGGATACTAAAGTTGTCTCGGTCCTCTGCCAAGAACTAATGCTAGATTTAAATCAAGAACATATAAGCTGGGAATGAACAACCCGCATATCAACTTCCAGAATAAAGGAATATTAATGAACAATCTCATTTACAGAATGTTTAGACCTAAATATCACTTTGAGTAATGGTATAATTATTGTCTTATTTTTTAAAAAGCCCCCTACTTCCGTATAAGGAAGTACATTTTTATTGATTATGTACATCAAGTTTTCATTCTAATACTATACTGGAATACGTCCAAGAAAGAACAAATAAAAAATGCAAGTGGGCATACTGAAACAGTACAATATGTTCTTATTTTTACAAACTAAAACTTAGTCTGTCATGCACAATAAAATTGTACATTATTTGCAGCATTTAAATTAGATTGGATCTAAAAAAAATTAATTAATTTTTCTAAAGGTGAGGAAAAGTTGCATTTTATCTTTAATTCAATAGACATTTAGTTACACAATTTCATTACTAAAGGTTTTTCTGTTTTAAAGAAATTATAAATATAGAAGTTATTAGTAGATTTGATCAAACAGGGGGGCTTTGTTGTAAATTGAAAGAGCACAACAAAAACGTAGTTGAGGGGGAAAAACTAGCTACCTGAAGGCTTAACATTTCTGAAGGTATGATACTTGTATATGAAAATTAGCGACGAAGACAATACTTTATAAACCTATATTGGGCATATGTCACTGTCCAAATACAATTTGTTTTCTTTCTCTTTCCTACTTGTAAATGAGACAGTCAACCCTTGATTGCACCATTTCAAATGCAAATAATTCTGTTCCAACTGCCTCCTTACATTAGCTAAATTAAGTCATCAGTAAACAAAATTAGAAAATTCTCAATACAGCTGCTATAAACAACTTTTGAAGTTCTATATACTAAACAAATGGAATTCTGACAAGGTTAAAAATTGTTGACTATTGCTGTCATCAATATAAGTCATATAATTTCCGGTCCCTCAAACCAGTGCTGGTCACAGCAAATTATAATCAAAGATAGATTTCTTGGAGGGTGTTAATACCATTAGATTTAAAGAATTAAAAATACATGAAACTTTTGAGTTAATGAACAGGCTCCTTAACTGCTCATTTAATTTAAACAGCTGTTTGTTAATGCCCTAAGCTGTGTCATAAACTGTGAAAATACTGTTGAGTGCAAGACACTAGTTAATGCTATAAAGCAACACATGCTCTAATATTAAATGGATTTAATAGAATTAATAGAGAATAAAACATTAACTCCCTATTATGTTTTAGAACCCAGGGGCAAATTCTGGCTAAAGAGGACTTTGATTCTGAACAGAAACAGAACAGAACAGAAAAAGTAAAGTCTATCACTGTACAGCAAATCATGGTGTTTTTACGCTCTTGGAAAAAAATGGAACCCTGATAAGCTCACATCTGTTCCAATCACAGACTGGATAAAAATCACAGTTTACTAAACTCCTAAATAACTAAATATGTGGAACCCCCAACAAGAGCCCATCTGTTACAACTGAATTTTGGATAAGGTCCCATTGCAAAATTCTCTATAATAAAAGTAGGCATTGTAAAATCAAAAAAGTCTGGTTAGTTTTTTTTCTCCTATAAATTAATATTTTCCTGATTTAGCAACTGAACTATACAAATACTAGGTTAATGATCACAGTGATTTCACTATGGAATATTACTGACTTTACCCTAGTGTGTCTGTGTGTTTGTCCTGAGTTATACTGAACCATTTGTTCAGGAACCGTTTGAAGTTATGAAGTTGCTGAATGACAGTTATGACTGGCCCTCAGAATTTTGGGTGTTGCCGCACTCTGTGGTCACATGATCAAAATTGGGGTATTTGGTGACCAGCCTGCATATACAATCAGTTGTGGCATCTCACAATCATGTTCTCCTGGCATGGCTAACTGCCTCTTCTTCAACTTCACCCACCCAGATATATCCCACCCATCTCTGTCTTTGTGGCTACCGTCTAATGCAGGGATGTCAAACCCAAGGCCCGGGACCTGAATCTGGCCCTGGGTGGGCTTAGATCTGGCCCATGGGGCCATCCTAGCAACAGCAACAGAGGGCCCTCCGAGCTCCATTTTCACTGGCAGGAGGCCATTATGGCTGAAAATAGAACTTGGGAGCCTGTTTTTACTGGCAAAGCGCTTGGGTCACCACAGATGCCCTCAACACAAGTGATGTCAAGCTGGCCATGCCCACCCACCCTGGCCCCCAAGGTCAAACACAACCCTGATGTGGCCTTCAATGAAATCGAGTTTGACACCCCTGATTTAATCCATTCTAAATCCTTGAAGAGCTGGCATGTTTTATCTCTCCTCCCCATCTTTACCCTTTTGGCTGCTCTTTACTGTCATCTACCCCTGCCCTTCTATGTTGCCAATTCCAGGTCTGCACAGATCCCAGACCAGCAATGGGAGAAAGATGATGAAAGTCAGCTGGAGGTGGTAGGAATAAGTAGTGGAGTACAGAGAGCCAAAAAAGCAGAGGTTGATGGAGTTGATGCATAGGCACCCAACAGGAGAAGCATCAGGTCCTTTATTATCTGGTCCTGACCTAATGACTACCAAGACTGGCACTGTTATATGGCACACTCACATGATGTTTTGCTTAATGATTGCTTCACTTAGCAAAGTAAATTCCAGTCCCAGTTAGGACTGTAGAAATAAGAGGATAACAATCTACATATGCAAAAATTGATTTTTAAAGTATCAAACAGCAATCAGAAAAATATCTTCTGTATCTCAAATGATGCAATTAAAATTAAGTAATATTTTAATTGGAGTAACTAATATAGTGGAGATATTAACATTTTAAAAGAAAACATCTTGATTTTGGTTTTCTCTGCATATTTTGATACACATGCAATAACTTCTTTCACTGCTGCTGCTCTTAAAATAATTATTTACTTGAGATAAATACCAATGATTTATTTATTTATTAAATTTATTGGTAGCCCATCTTACCACGGTGTAATTCTGATGCAATTAGTTCTAGGGTGGATACTTCAGATATTGCTGAACTATAACTCCTTGCAATCCTTACCAAAGGCAAAGTGTGAAGGATGCAAGGAATCTTTGTTAAGTAACATCTGGAGAAGTGCAGGATCCCTTCTGATGAAGAAACACTAGAATGTGATACAGAACTCTTAACAGGGGGATTCATTATGGCTCTTAATAGTAATCTGTATATACTTTCTGTCTAGCAGAATGCTTTGGGTAGTTTTCTCTGATGGTCTGACAATAATTATCCTTGGCATATCATCCTTGGCATGTATTTTCAATGCTGCCTGCTTCTTCGTTTTTATGGAGAAGATTTTGCTTTGATAAGATATTTGCCTGATTCTTATTGTGATTGGTATGGGAAAAATTGTGATTCTTATTGTGGTTGGTATGGAGGATTATTGCAAAATATATTCATATTTCAGTTTGTATATAAAACATTGAGGACACCAGATATTTTCACAGAAATATCTGACAATAAGGTAATATTTCTCTTCATATTATTGCAATGGTGCAGTTTCCAATTGGGCAGATGTGGGAAATGGTAGATTTCATAAAGGATTCTCAATTGTACTAACTATAAATTTGTTTATGGAATTAATATAGGTGTAATATTTGACTTATTTATCTATAACATGAAAATTTAATCAATGTTAACAAAAAAAATTCTCAAAGGTTTTCTACAATATATTTTATTCCTATTTCCACATATGCATGGCATAATAGCAAGTATGTATGTATGTATGTATGTATGTATGTATGTATGTATGTATGTATGTATGTATAAACTGTTTTATTAGAAAATGAAATCTGGAGATTTGCTGTGTAAACTCTATATAGCATTTTTTTAAGTCAAACAATTTCCCTGTCAAAGCCAAGCATATCTTGTTAAATATTAAGAGCTTAATATTTCAGTAAATACTTAGAAGATTGCAAATGGAATCATAGGTGTAAAGAAAGATGGATAACAATACTCATTAATTTTGTCACTAAACAATGAGGCATGGCCTCTCGGTTTTATCAATGCCATGAAAGTATAGCTTAGATATTAAACCTTTTTTTCTATACTTATGCTTAATATCTGCATTCTTTCATATTAATGTGATTGCAGGATTAAATTGCTTTCAATAAGGACTAAAAAAGATGAGAACTAAATATTCTAGTATAAGTATTGAATAATGAAACAAAGAATTGACAAATTAACCAGGTTATGTTATAAATATTTTGAGGCAATTACACACTCCAGTCAGGTATTATTAAATTGTTTTAAATTTAACACACCTCAATATCTCACTATATACTATTTTTATCCCTAACCTTCTTTGACTGAGAGGATGTTTTAAGCATATTTGCCTCTCTATTATAAGGAATACAATCAATTCAGGAAAAATCAGTGTAGGAAACAGCATAGAAGGAGCCAAAGAGAATGGTAGCAGTACAGTGTCCTGTTGCTCCACCCTGAGTACAATTTTGTAATACCTATAGATAGAATATAAAACTACACTTAAAATGAACCTTAATAATGAAACTATCATTACAACTAATCTTGTGATTATGAGGGGAACTGCAGTAACATGTGTTATTTATTCATTTTTACTTTATTCTTTTTGCTTAATCTTTTCACATATAAGATGCAACTTGTGGAAACAAATAGACTGACCAGAAAAGTGTTAAGCGTCAATAAGCGCATTTATTATTCAAACTTTACATTAACCTCCTGGTTGGAGTTTTTAGAAGATCTGGATTTACACTTTCCTAGAATAGCTATTAAAATTTACCTATACTAATCTGTGCAGATACAGCTATGAGTTCATCACAAAACCCAACCTTCGTCAGAGTACTATGGAACTTGGCTCAGAAGTACATCTACTTTCTTTTGATTAAATTGCTATGAAACAAATTAATTGTTGGCCAAAGTCCACATAATAACAACTGAAAATTTCTTTTTATAACCATGTAATCCCTTATTTGGGGTAGAGTAGGGATGACTGCATAGAGCTGTGTTTACTGGCCAGATGCCTTTCCTAATGCCTTCAGGGAGTAATGAGATGTAGCAATGAGATAGGCGGCTATATTAGATAGATAGCTATCTAGACAGACAGATAAGATCAGTCACCAGCAGAACTGGCTATTTTAACAGTTGTCACAATCTTTAACTGCTTTTATGTTTATGTTTATCAGTTTTAATATGTTAATGTGACTTTTATCATTTGTAATTTATTATCTGAATATCTGAATATACTTGTAGCTTGCTGCCTTCCAACTTAAGAAAGAACTGGTTCATTTATTTGCACATTATTACAATGTGTTGTTGTTATATTGTTGTTACTTGGGAACACCATTGAGTGATTGGGAGAGGCGATGTGCTTCCTAGGCAGTTCCATGATATTCCTGTTCATTATTTGAAAGCTAAATGTCACAAATGCAGAGCCACTCATCTAAGAAAGATTTGAGGAAGTGGGGTGAAGGATTCTACCAAATTTGTAAGTCCCAGTAAGTAGGCTAATCCAGGAAATCAACTCTACGGGAAGACTATAACTGCACATTATTGAGATAGGCTAGCTGTAATAGAATGAAAGCCTGATTATGCCTTATACTCCCTCCTTCTCATACTCCAGTTAATCAGGGAAGAGCCTGCCCAAATTCTTACTTCTCAGGATTTAAATAATAGTTTGACCCTCTTTGTTTGTTTAATGGGTTTTGCATATTTTTTGTCAAGGTCACCTCCCTTATTCTCTACAAAATTTGCCTGATCAAACTCTTGCTGTAATGCTGCCGACTGCTGTCCTACCATTCAAAGTCCAATTTCTGACCAGACTGCTGAACAGTTTTAAAGTTACTGTGGTTTATTGGATAAACAATGATCTCTTGAAGTGTAATGAAATGTGTGTCTAAATAAATATATTAGTAATGATTTTCATCTATTTGCAAGATGGGTGCATGAAAGCTTGCTCGCCTCCAAGGATTTTGAAAGTTAAATAGCTTGTTTCTCTCCAATGAAAGACTTCACTAAAATAAGCACTATGAACAAATCTCCAACTGTGAACTAATTAAAGACAATTTCCTTTCATGGTTTTCTACTAAATGTCATTTGTGATTTTATTCTGTCTTTATATACACATTATTTGTAACATTTCTGTGAATAACTAACATAGTAAACTGCTGTTTATGAATGTCTTACCTTTTTATGTTAAAAATCTTTTTATTTCTATCTAGAGTTATCAATTTTTATTTATTTTAATGCTGAAACGCTAAACTCAGAATTTAAATCTCACTGATTCAATTTTTTATTGACATAGATGAGGTTGTACTATCAATTAACAATTTGCTAGTGACTTTCTTAAATGTATTCTCTTAATTATTATATGCATTTATTGTTTTAAAAGAAATTAAGTTAAAAATTATTTAGTGGCATTTCTGAGAGCAGTGCCTATTAAAATTAGAATCAGTTAGCTCATCCTGATAAACTGATTTGAAAGAATTTATGCATAGACAATATTTTTTATTTCTTTTGGTTTGACCCAATATTAGACACATATATGTTTTTTATTCTAAGTCACTTTGTAACTTTACATACTAAACTACTGTAATAATAACAGTTATTCAGCAGCATAGTTTAAGATAATATCAAAATGACAAAAATGTCATGACTTTGCAACAAAAGTGTGCGTGCAGTGTCATGACACATGTATAAAAGTGGTGCAGCTTGGACAAGGGTCAGGGAGAAATGATAAAAACAGCATAATGATCCAAGCTTCCCCTTTTGTGTGTGTGTCATGACTTACCATTCACATATTACTAAGGGGAGTCTAGGGCCAATTGCTACTCTTTCAAAATGTCACTCTGGTCACCAAACATTTTTAAAGTTCCCAATCCTAAAATAAATGTATTACAAAAATGAACAGTCTTGTGATACTTAAGATACTTTAGTACCCCTCACCCATGTATTATAATATCCTGTTTCTGGTGAAACCATTCACTCTGATTAGAAATTAGAACTATCAGTTATAACACTTCTATTCAATTCTCATCTTCCCATGTAAACTTGCACCAGATATCTCTTTCAGGGCAAATTTGAGCAGGGACAAGAAGTACCTCTACTAGTAAAAAGGCATTCGTTGGTAGAATCGTGGTGTTTGTGTCTGGACATAAGAAACAGGATAAAACGAGTGAGAAAGACTTCCTTCCATTTGCTTATAGTTTCCAACCAGTGCTTTTATTTCCATTTTTGTTTTTAAGAAAAATGCTAGGAAATATGCATTACAGGGATTTTCAGGATTTGCAGTTCTTCATTGATTCAGCTAATAGGATTGGCTTGGAAAATGAAGTGATATGCTTTATATTTTAGTTTGTTCACTTAAGAAATCAGTTCATTTCTGTGTATCTTCAAGAATTCAGGGGAGTTTGTCTATTTTTTATACAACAGAATAAACAAAAGATTTTTCAAGTAAAAACTCACTACTGTTAATAAGTAGCAAAAAGACCATTTATACTCATTTATTGAAGCCATATTTAAAGTTAGTAATAATTCAACAATTTCACAAACCTTAGTAGTTGACAAATCAACAATATTTCTTCCCTGCAAGAATTGTCATATAATAATATAATATATATATAGTCTTTCATCTTTTCATGACAATAGCATCCCTTTGGATAAACAATGCTGCTTCATCACATAATGATGATGGTCATGTTATCTGTTTATAATAAGTTACAATTATGCAAGTTGTGGGCACTCTGTGGACAGTAAATGAATGCCAATAGCTTAAATGATTAGAATTGTAAATAATAAGGTAGGTTTTACTATGTTGTGGAAAACAATGTTATCTAGAAACTTGTGTATTTAAGCTAAGAAATGTTGATTGGAAAATCTGAATATATTAAATAAAACAAACAAACAACTCATCTAATTTGCTATAAACTTGGACAAAATGATGGAAGAATAGTTTTTCAGCAAATACTTAAATGTTGAGGAATCAATCTGCTATAAAAACATAATACAGTTAAGTCCTCATTTACCAACTGCAATAGACACCAACAACTCTGTTGCTGTGCAGTGGAGTCAAGTGTGATGCCATGTGACTGTGCTGATTTATGACATCAGTTCCAGCTCCAGTCAGGAAGCAAATCCCCCACAGTCATTAAGCATGGCTTCACATGACTGTAACTTATAACTTACTATCAATCTCCACAATGACGCCACAATTTGCTTGTTGAAAACTGGCTGTGAACATTGCAAATGACAATCACATTAACTATGGGATATCGTGACAGTCATAAGCTTGACGACAGGTCATAAAGTTATTTTTTTCAGCATTGTCATAACTTTGAACAATTGATAAACAGGACAATTGTTAATTCAGGACTATTTGCATAATGAGTTGACGATGAAGACAAAGTCATAAAAGGTAAATGGCTGTATTGATGAAGGCAGCCAGGTAAAAGAAAAAAATATCCATTTTGTTGATGATGAATGCATGTGGGAAAGGATAAATAAGTGGCTTCCTTGCTTCTTATAGATATACTTTATGGGCTGTGCAAAGCTACAGGTATCAAGTTATCATTGGGAACAAAAAAAAAAAAACTAAAGTTTTCTTGCAATCATCACCTTTTGTTATTAAAGTTGAATCCTTTGCCAAGCAGTCATTAAGTAAAATGTGCATTCAAATCACACCTGGTTCAGTTTCTTAAAAGTGCAATTTCAGCTAATTTAACAATCCACTCTTCTTAAGGGATGGGTTTTGCAGAGAAATTTAAGTTAGTGAGATAAGCTTGAGTAAATCATGCACTTAACTGATTTTTGATAATAGAAGAATTTGGATGGCTAAAAATCCTCCAAACCATAGAAACTAGAGAATATGGATTGTAATTATAATTTCATGCAAAAAATCACATGAACAAGTATCAGTTATTTATTTCTCTTCCAGATACATCTAATCATTTTTCAATTTATGTCACATTTAACAATGCATTTTATTCTACAAACTTCGGTCCTTAATACACAAAAGGAAGTAATGTAATTGCAAATTATACCATAACAGAAGAATAAAAATAATAAAACTATGTGATTGCATTGTTGTAGGTAATCAATGGTGCCAGATCTTGTTCTACTAAAAAATCTAGCATCCATTAGCATGTACTATACTGATAGAGGTAGCTGGGAGTTGTACTTCAGCAAGATGTAGAGCGTTTCTGGTCCCCTATTCTGATTTTGAGGAAAAAGGATCCAATAATTATGAAAAAGTTTACTGTGTAATCAACCTTTGTTTGAATTCCTCTCCCCCCAAACATGTCCCAAAATAGCAATGTATAAAAATACTTATATTAAATTATTGCAGGCTTTATTGTGTATCTTCTTTTGCCTCTGTCTTCAATATAGCTGTTATAGTGTTATAGTGTTATAGTATTCTTATTTCTAATAGGCAATTCTATGCAAGTTTTTAACTTGTGCTTTTATGAAATTGAATAATCAAACACATGGATGTTTTCAACTTCCACCTTCAGTTTTAAAAAGGAGCTGATTGCAGATAATTACAAAAGAATTTCACCCAGAGTTCCCAGAGAGCCACTGTGAGGGTAGGCAACAGTGGGTTTAAGAAAAATGGAAAAGTTGGTGTTTATTTATTTATTAAATTATAGAGTATAGGACATATTTCATAAAACTGGTAGTAGCAGATTTGGCATCTAGAAATTGCCAAATTATGCATATTTGGTCAGAGGTTCCACAATATTTGATGGATTCCACTCTATACTGATCATTTCAGCATTGTACTTTGATATTGCAACTTTATGAATAATTATTTTTTGAGTGTATCTTACTCAATAATGTGAGACATTCCTCAGAGTTATCATACAAAGGATTTTGCAGAAATGTTACAATATAATGTACAGATAACGACACAGTTAGCAGTCAGTTGAAATACATTTCTCTTAAAAGAAACTCACATATTAACAGTATAAATTATTTTGTTTTAAAGGCAAAAAATTAGGTAAATACAGGAATGTAGATCTAACAATAATTAGCAACAAAACAGAACTTTTATGTACAAAATGCTGAGGATGGGGAAGGCAATCATTTTCTCACTTTGTGGCTTTTTGGACCATTTGGTTGGTCACAGGTAGAAACAGCACATTTGACTTACAGGCTTTTTATAGGCCAGAAATGATATCAATAAATCCTTACTCCTTAAATAGAAGTACTTCTTTATGATTTGATATAATCATGCTTTGAAATAAACTCCCTATTATCATCCCCAATATTCCATCTGTTCTCTTCAAATTGCTTTAGCAGTCATCAGAATGAATTTTCTCTCTCTCAAAATTATTCAATTATTTCATTTAGAAAGCACTCAAATCCATTTCCATTATGGGCTTACCTGAACAGGATACATGAAAATCAGAGCTAAACCTGTTGAGAGGCATTTTTTTTACAATACAGTAATGATGTATTTTTATTGTTTTTTGTCTATCGCTCTGAGATACAACATATAAAAGAAATAAAGCTTCAAAATTAGAAAAGAATTTGTGAATAAAAAAATCCATATATAGAATGTACTTCAAGAAACAGAGTGGTCATTCAGATGACACATAAAATGCTAATAACAATGAATATAATGCTATGGTGTTTATTTGTAATGGTTCTCAAAATCTGAAGATTAAATAGTGAAAAGGTTAATATATTGTTAACCATCTCCAATATTTTTCTTCAATTATTCTCTGACATTGCTTGCTTATGATAACAACTAGCTATCAAAATCAAGACCTTTATTAGTGAGGTTAATGTGAGGTAGGAACTCCATTCAGTGTTATTTTGGCTTAAGGGCATAATGTCACAATTTAGTGCATCCTTTAATGACTTTTTTTTCTAAAGCCAGCTTGCAGCTTAGAACTAATTCAGCAAATTTCCTTGTAGGATCTTCAGGAGATATTTTGGGGAGGGGGGGGGAGTACAATTGATTATGTAGCCAAATTTCTGTTCAAGCCTGCTTACTGATTTTTTTTTTCATTTCACAAACAAACAAGGCATGAATATATCAACCTAAAACCCATAAACAATAAAGAACTTCATCCTGTAAGTTTGCTATGGGCAGCAGTTTGTGCCTGAATCTGCTATTTGTCATAAGACAAATGATAAAGTGATTGCCATTTGTTACTGAATACACAAGAGGAGTGTTCATCTGTGAACCACAAAAATGCAGGCAACAGTAAATACTGCTGTTCTCAATGCTAACTACTAATAAAAAAAATCCCCTTATGTTGATAGCCAAAAATTACTTTGGTGGAATATACTAGCAGCAGCAGTCTTAATTTGATTGGAACAATTACACCTTGGTCAAGAAAGCATTATTCAGAACATAAATATCCTAAACCCACCAGATTACAATTTTCAAGGAAGCAAAAACTATATATTATATAGAAAGATAGCTTTTAAAATTGGGAGTATAATTTAATTTATATGTATTGTTCCCATTTCTTTAGTGTTCAGTGGTTTTAATATAAACTTTTTTTAATGTTTCTGAGTCACTGATGCTTGACGTCTTTCTGCTATGTTAATAGAGTTTATAACAGTGCCCATACATAATACAGTCTTGTGTTTTATTCAGGCATTGATGGACTTTAGGGAGTACCTAAATTCTTTGTTGTTGTACTTGCTGGCAGCTATAAAATATTTATTAATGTAAGGTTACCCAACAATAAAATAATTCTTAATATGCAAATGACTTTTCTCTGGAATTTAAAGGTCTGCTCATTAAGATACAACCTAAAAATAGTGAAACTAGCTTCCTTCTCAATAGTACTTTAGTTCTGAGTTTTTCAAAGTGAAATCCTATGATATATTTGCAATCTGTTCTGAAAATAGAATGTACAGTAATGCAGCATGGGGGAACATCTGTTCAAAGAAAAAAGATAGTCAATTGTATAGGTACACAAATCCTTAAGCATGTTTACAGTAGCTGTTATGATTGCTTCTAGACATAATCTCTACTCTTCATAGAGAAACAAAGAAAATTCTCTTTTATATTACAACTAGCTGATGATCTGGTATTGCCCGGGTATTTATTTATCCAAATCCTGTATTAGACAGGAAAAGCCATTGCTTACTATGGTGAGAAGTAGAGACCTAATTGCCATGGCCAACAGCCTCGTAAAAATTCTATAGGGAACAGCCTTTGAAGTGATTATCTGCATTAGCAGGCACCTCCCCTGACAACTTGCCCTCTTTGGTTGAAGCTGAGGGCCTAGGGATATTTTGTTTTTTTGTTTTTTTGTTTGTTTTTTAAGAACCAATCCCCCTTACCAGATGGAGCCCCCATCTGGAGTATTGGAGAAGCCGTTACCATGGCAACTCCATTGTGCTGTACAGTAGAAGCCATTTTGAGGCACAACAGAACTTGAATCCAAAATGCACTCTATCACTGTGAAAATTGCTGTGATTCGATACTATAGATATAATTCATTCTTTTGCATTTCAATGGCTCAGGCATTCCAGAGTTATGCTGGAACCCCCCCACACACACACACACACTTACAGACACACACAACGAGGGGTGTTAAGGGTGTCTTTTTCCCACAGTATTTTTTTCCCAGAGAGTACATCATCTGTGTACCAGGTTTGGTTAAAATTGCTTGAGGTGTTCCAGAGTTTTGCTGGAACACATAGACACAGACACAGACACAGACACACAGAGACACCAAGGTTGCTAGCAATGTTCCCTCTAATTTTTTTTCAGTGTGAGCGGAAAAGTATAGTGTTTGAGCGGCACATTTTCATGCCTGAGCACCTGAATTTTTTTTCACATATGTCACCTAAGACAACAACAAAATCAGTATTATTTGAAACTCAAAGTTATGTTTATTCAAGGTACCCGCTTAATTAAAAGTGTTATATAATATCAGTATCACTTAACAACGCTCCTGCTTAGCAACCAAAATGTTGGCTCAGACAGTCTGGCATTTGAAGCACGCAAGTCTTAAAGCTGTTGTTACAAGACCCTTGCACCCCTAACCCTTTAGGGAAAAAAATCCCAGGGGTCTTCAAACGTGACAGCTTTAAGACTTGTGGACTTCAACTCCCAGAATTCCTCCCTGAGGGGAATTATATATTTGGACTGTTTCATAGTTACATTAGAGAACTACATTTTAGAACTTAGCACAAAAGATACCTTTTATCTGAAAATCCAAATAGAGTAAACCTGCTATTATCCCAGAGCACTAACGTCATTTGTCCCAATCTGTTTTACGAGTCTGTATTAAAATAGATAGAAATATTTTCACTAAATTTTGTAGATCTATATTTCAGGAACCTATCAGAAGTTAGGGCAAGATAAGAGTGGAAGAATGAATTTTGTTGCAGGTCATGGGGATTTTTTCAGCATCTTAAAAGTGGAGCGCATGTGCATTGAACTAGCAATACCCATTTAATAACAAAAGGAAATGGCTGAATTAAATTTGGTAAAGTTGCAAGCGAGCTGTAAAAAGCTTGTGGTTTTTAAAATCATAGAATCAGAGGGGATACTGGAGGTCTTCTAGTCCAGCCCCTTGTCCAAGGCAGGAGTCTTTATATCATCTGAGACAAATGGCCGTCCAGTCTTTTGAAAACCTGCAGCAAATGAATTAAGATTCCATTGATTTTAATTGTTCTTACTGTCAGATTTCTCCTTATTTCCATCTTGAGTCTCCTGACAAGTTTCCATTGCTTCTTGTCCTGTCCGCAGGTGCTATTGCTGCCACCTCCTCCTCCTCCTCCTCCAACAGCACCAACACATTTGCTGCCCAGCGCTGCGGCTGAGGTGAAGCCGCCGAAGCTCCCGCTGGCGCCCCCGCAGCGTTGGGCGGAAATCCGGCAGTGCTGTTGGAGGAGGAGGAGGCGAACCAGCCTGCCACCGCCGGCCACCGCCAGCCCCGCCGCTCTTCCCGCCCCCTTCCCAGCCCCACAGTCCAGCGATCGCAGCAGAAGCAGCCCCGGGTCTCTGCTGCCGCTCCCCGCATTTTCTGGACAGGGATCCCTTGGAGAGGGGATTCCTTCCTGCGAGACCCTGTCCAGAAAATGCGGGGAGCGGCAGCGGAAACCCGGAGCAGTTTCTGCTGCGACAGCTGGACTGTGGGGCTGAGAAGGGGGCGGGAAGAGCAGCGGGGCTGGCGGTGGGCGATGGTGGCAGGCTGGTTCGCCTCCTCCTCCTCCAACAGGCAACAGCACTGCTGGATTCAGTTGCAGCCGCCTGCAAAGGACTTCCACACGTTTCCTTAAGAAATCTCTGCACGGCAGATAAAAACTGCTGCGCGGGATTTTCTTGCAACGTGCGCGGCTGCGCACGGGCGCACCTTAGAGGGAACAGTGGTTGCTAGGAGTGTATTACCCTCACAGTATTTTTTTCCAGAGAGTAAGTCATCTGCGTACCAAGTTTGGTTTAAATTGCTTGAGACATTCCAGAGTTAAGCTGGAACACACAGACACAGACACACCAGGCGTGTCTTAACTCACAGTATTTGTTTCCAGACGGTAGTTATCTGTGTACCAAGTTTGGTTGAAATTGCTCGAGGTGTTCCAGAGTTAAATAGAAAGAAGAACCAACCCCCCACTGTAGGGAGGAGGAACCGATTAGGTGGTTCCACCCCAGGTGCCTTATGGACCCTTTGGGCTTTCAGACGGCGCTTGGGGTTGTTCCTGATACTCTCGCCCGCAGTCCGGCGGAGACCCTGGTTGCTGCTTGGAACTCAGCAGCGTCAGGGGCTCTCAACCGGATTGTGCCTTTATGGCCGATCCAAGGCAGTGGATCCAGGAGGGCTCCTTGGTTTACTGAGGAACTCCGGGAGATGAAGCGCCAAAAGAGACGCCTAGAGCACCGCTGAAGATCCAGTAAGTCCGAGTCAGACCAAGCACTATTAAAATCCTGCATCAGAGCCTACCTTTGGGCAATCCGGACGTTAAAAAGAACTCACATTGCCGCTCTGATAGCTTCCGCTGAGTCACGCCCAGCCGCCTTGTTTAGGATAACCCGTTCCCTCCTGAATAGGAGGGATACGAGCGATCCTTTGCAAGGTAGAGCTGAGGAATACGTCCAATTCCTCGCGGATAAAGTTGCTCGGCTTCGGACGGACCTGGACTCCAATTGCGCAGAGCCAGCCGAGGCACCAGGGGAGAATCTGGAGCGACATCTCTGGATTGATTTTCAACTTGTTACTCCTGAGGAAGTGGACAAGGCCATGGGAGCTGTGAGTGCCTCCACTTGTGCGTGTCCCTCCTGGCTGGTTGCAAACAGCAGGGAGGTGACACGGGGCTGGATCCACACGATAGTTATCGCTTCCCTTCGGGAGGGGTTCTTTCCCCCCGCATTAAAGGTGGTGGTAGTGAGACCCCTCCTGAAGAAACCATCTTTGGATCCAGCCATCTTAAACAACTATTGTCCAGTCTCCAACCTCCCCTTCGTGGGGAAGGTTGTTGAGAAAGTGGTGGCCTCTCAGCTCCGGCGGTCCTTGGATGAAACCGATTATCTAGACTCCTTTCAGTTTGGATTCAGGCCTGGCTACAGTACGGAAACTGCTTTGGTCACACTGACCGATGATCTCTGGAGAGGCAGGGTCCCACCTCTCAGCGGCCTTCGATACCATCAACCATGGTATCCTTCTGCGACAATTACGCGAGGTGGGGGTGGGAGGCAGCGTCCTTTGGTGGTTCTCTTCTTACCTCTCGGATAGGTCGCAGTCGGTGTTGGTTGGAGGGCAGAGATCGACCCCTAGGTCCCTGAAGTATGGGGTGCCGCAGGGTTCGGTCCTGTCCCCCCTCCTGTTTAACATCTACATGAAGCCGCTGGGTGAGATCATTCGACGGCACGGGATAAAATATCACCAGTATGCGGAAGATACGCAGTTGTATCTGTCCGCCCCGTGCCAACTCAGTGAAGCGGTTGACGTGATGTGTCAGTGCCTGGAGGCTGTTAGGGTCTGGATGGGGGTTCACAAGCTTGCACTCAATCCGGACAAGACCGAGTGGCTGTTGTGTTTCCCTCCCAACAATTGGCCAAGTATTCCATCTCTCAGGCTGGGGGGGTCAAACTGTAGGCCCCTCAGACAGGATTCGCAATTTGGGAGTCCTCCTGGACCCACAGCTGACTTTAGAACACCATTTGTTGGCTGTGACCAGGGGGGCATTTGCCCAGGTTCGCCTGGTGCACCAATTGCGTCCCTACCTGAACCGGGAGGCCCTCGCATCAGTCACTTGTGCCCTTGTGACCTCAAGACTGGACTACTGCAATGCGCTCTACATGGGGCAGCCCTTGAAGAGCATTCGGACACTTCAGCTTGTCCAGAATGCAGCCGCGCGAGCGATTGTGGGTGCACCCCGGTACGTTACACCTATCCTCCGCGAGCTGCACTGGCTGCCTATTGGTCTTTGGATACGCTTCAAGGTGCTAGTCGTCACTTATAAAGCCCTTCATGGTATTGGACCTGGGTACTTGAGAGACCGCCTGCTGCCAATTACCTCCAACAGACCTATTAGATCCCACAGATTAGGCCTCCTCCGAATTCCATCTACTGGCCAATGCCGTTTGGCTACCACCCGGAGGAGGGCCTTCTGTGTGGCTGCTCCGGCCCTCTGGAACGAGCTCTCCATGGAGATTCGGACTATCACCACCCTTCAGGCTTTCCGCGAAGCCCTTAAAACCTGGCTGTTCTGACAGACCTGGGGCTGATGAGTTCCCCGCCCCCGCTCGAATTGTGTGGTTGTTGATTGTTTTTTAAATTGTTGTAGTTGTTTGTCTGTTGTCTTTCCTCCTGTTTGTATTCCCCTCCCTCACTTTGGTTTGTGAGCCGCCCTGAGTCCCTCTGGGAATAGGGCGGCATAGAAATGCAATAAAATAAAATCAAAATCAAATCAAGAAGATAGAATAGAATGGAATAGAAAAGATATAGATTGCTCCGTTTTCATATTTCTCCAAAATTATGGTGCACAATGTATACCGTCTGAACAGAAATGGCCATGCTTGAATATCAGAGATTATATTTTTATTTAGTCAATCTCTCGCAGTTGAGTCCAGAATCTTGGTCACTGAGTGATGCCACATGATTGCTTCACTCAGCAACAGCAATCCAAGCTCTCTCTGGAGCAGGTTGTTAAGCAGAGTTCCACAGGGAGGATGTGGAGTGATGGGATGGGAAAAGAGTATAGACCTCCTATCACACTCAAGAGACTCAGGCTCTCTCTTCACACCACAAGAGAGAACTTGAGAATGATGGTGTTCACTATAATTCTCCCCTTTGGAGGGGTCAAAACACCAGCATTACTAGAGTTTTCCACTCCAGAGGGGAAATGCTAGTGAATGCCAGTTTTCTAAAAGGGCTAGGATGTTAGTGTTCACCAGAGCTTTTTTCTCTGGAGGGGTGAAAATGCTGATGTTTGCTAGCATTTTGCCCTCCAGTAAAACACTAGCAAACACCAGCATTCTCAAAGGTTGTGAAAACACAAAGTATTTTTGCTAGATTTGAGGTCCACTCCAGTACACAGGAGGATTTCCTCTCCCAGCATGTGGAGAGCGGGAAAATGCCTTGGTGCACTGGGGGAATGGCTCTCAAATCCAACATTGCCTCTCCTTGAAACATTCCCTGCTGGCTTCCCCATTGATTTTATGGGGAAGATGGCAGAGAATGTTACAAATGGTGTTCACATTATGGCAGGATACTTGGCAACCAGTCATAAATGCAAGCAGGTTGCCACGCTCTTGAAATGCTGATGCAATATTTTATGACAGCCAGAAGTGTTTTACAGGCTGTAAAGCACCTCTTTCTAAGACTATCATGACTGCAAATGGCCGTTAAACAACAGATCATAAGCCAGATACTATCTATACTTCACTATGTACTGTTAATTGACTACATACCTGGGGGAAATGAAATAATGTATTCAGATGAATTTCTGAGTGATGTTGCTGTTCTTTGAATATCACTACAGAAAAATTCCCTTTTGGTGACATCTAACTAGATGTGTGTGTGTGTGTGTGTGTGTGTGTGTGATATGAATAGAATTAGCAGTAGTCTCTATGGGTGTCTACCAGAAATCCCAAGACCACAGACAACGCTGGAAAATTTAAAAATTATGTTTGAAGAAGACAATAGCAACCTACTTCTGGATTATTGACAAGGAAATCTAAATGGGTCTCAATGCAAGATAAATTTTAGCTTAAATTTATCAAATCTAGGCAGTTACCCACATTAATGAACAAGTATAGTGAACAGAAATAAAAGATGCAATTGATCACTATGTGGAGAGTCATAGGTTATGCAATCTTTGCTGAACTACATATCCAAATGCCTAATAGGTTATGAGTTACTTGCAAGCATAAAGGCTGGATTTCATGACTTGAGAAATGATCAGTTGCTGCTAGTAAGCAAAGAGAGCTTGCTTTCTATCTTCCTGGATAAGAGAAGCAGGTATCCAGAAGCTATATGTGTATATATATAGAAAAGGATGTTATTGTGTTATTAAAAAAGAGAATAGAGATTATGACAAAGTTTGTTTAGGATTATTACTACTATACTCTTTAATATCTATATATGAAACCTCAGATCCAATGGAAGAATCTATAAATTTATATATGATTTCAGACATCTATCTTGATTCTGTATGACAATCTCCCATCTACTGTTAAGCCTATCTATGATTGAATCATAAAATTTATTTTGATTTCATTTGGAAAAAAAATACCTACATCGACATTTAGAGTAAATTGGAGTATTTTCAAAATATGCAACATGGAATCTTTAGTATTAGAAAGGTGCGAAAACCAGTAATTATCTTTATCTAGTGAGAGCAATAATTGACTTTATATATCCCAAGATAGTTTTTCTGCTTGAGCAATTTTTATGACAATCTTTTTGATACACACCAGATTTTATCTGTTTATCTTTAAGAGCGTTTCCATATGTTTCTATAGTAGTTACTACATACAAATGGATGTGTATGCAGAACTTCCTATAAAACACAATAGTAATAGTAATAATAATAATGATGATGATGATGATGATGATGATGATGATGATGATGATGCAAGGACAAAATTCCTTATATGTATCCCAGCTACATAATTTAAATGAAATGACATAAAATGTTTGTGCAATAAACACGTTATATAGAATCTATTCAACTATATTACAGATGTACTATATAATCCACATTCAATTTCCTGGGGTGGCTTTGTTAGAATCATTCAGTATTTTGCAACATTAAACATAATTGGACAGCTATCTTGGACAGCAATTACATGTGTTGATCTGGTCAACAGCTATGCGAAATAGTTTAATAGTGACTGTTTGAAAAATAAAAAAAATACTTAAAACATTGGCTTCATAATTTTGGTAAAGATTAACATTACACTCACATAAAGAGTTTGGGTTATGTATGACTCACATACAAACATATTCTATTTATTTTGCTTTTTTCATACAAATGAAACACTGAAACAGCAAAGCCTGACTTTTAGGCTTTTGACAGGAGTCTTATATAAGTGGAAGACTTTTAATTCTCAAATTGTTTCACTTCAACAACTCTTTTAAAGTTGTTGCGCCAAGATGCCTGGCGGATTAAGCTCCATTGCCTTTTCTTGTTTTGAACTAATGTATTCTTGATCACCGTTTAATGAAACTATATACCACATGGAGATTTCACATTAGATAAGCCATGTGAAACCCTCATCAGACAAGTAACTCTGGCTGGTGGTAATCCTTCAGATGAAAATTTCAGACTAGCAGGTTTTCCAATTTAAATGAGCCCCTTTAACTATAAAAAATTGGCACGGTATGATTGCTAAAAATTATTTTTAAATTTTTATGTTGCCAAAGTGCCCCGGTGGCTGTGAAAAACAGAAATACAGCCATAAATACAGAAAACATTAACTGGTCACTGAGGGGATCCAATTTACAACCCATAGAGACAACTCACATGGCTCACTGACACTGGTATTATTGGGTTTGCAATAGGGCATTCAGTTCTGTTCACACCATATGAATGCAAAGCTATTCTTAAATATGCAATTAAATAGATTTATTCCACATGTTTCTCTAGTCAGTGGTTATTACTCACTTTTACTTCATTACACTCTGAACTATAGAATTTTTGTGATGTGTTCAGGTAGCATTTGGAATACAACTGAATTGATGGTGAATTTTTAATAAAAGGTTCACTTATATATTATATATAGTGTGATATTTAAATTTAGATCATTTTGTTACTATGGTTTGGCTTACAGCAATAATTTTAAAAAATCAAATTCAATATTGCCTATCCCTTTTTGAAATCAGGAGAAATACAATATAATGAAAAATTTTACATTAAAAAAGGCAAAGGAATTTTTATTATTTAGTTATGCAAGTCAATAATTCAAACCAGTATTTTAAAAGTGTATGGGTTGATTACACATTTATATATTCACATTTGAAAACAAATTCTAGAATAAACATAGGTGCAAAATTTAATGTTACAAAACACCAGATATTTTCAAATATTGGTGCAAAAGTACTGATCAAAACCAACTTAATTAAAGAGGATATATATGATCTGGGTGTAACCCCTTCACTACAGTTTGTCTCTTTCACACAGGAGATGAAACAAAAGCCATGGTAAGCTGGTTCCTATTAGTATAAACTAATATTCAAGATCAATGGCTTCTATACAAGACAAACTTCACTTATTAGTTTCTAAGTAATTAACAATATTTCACAGTTTACATTTTAAAGAAGCTGCCATTCATTGCAGCTTCCTGGCTTCTTCTACATACAATGGAAGAAATAAAGCAAGATAAGCCCTGCATGTTAAAATAAACTGGATTATTCAAACTGGGTCAATATGGGCAGTTGTGAATTGCTAGTTCAAAGGTCTGAAGGTACATGAAACCTTATAAACTTAGCAAATTGGTTTAGAAACTACTTGGGAACCCCAAGTATGCTGCATTATTGAAAATAGTGGCACCTTTCTAGAGAAGCATATGTTAAGAACAGTATTCAGCTTATTCACAGTGGGTTAAATCACCCCATGACAACATTGTTCCTTCTGCTCTGATTTTGCTAGTTTGATGCGTTGTGCACACATTGGAAGAAAATAGTCGATATCAAGGACATTGCAAGATAGATTAAAGAATAGAATAGAATAGAATAGAAGATTAGAGATGAACATTTGGATAATTATCCATGGGTAAAAGGTTGACAACTCACAAATCAGTGTGAACTAATTCTCAATATATTATATGACACAGTGACGTGCGGTGAGCTTTATTGCTGGTGAGGCAAAGCCCTGGCGCGGCTTTCCAAAAGCCCCACTGAAGCCCCGCCGCTGTGTCCACCGTACAGGCAGGATGCGTCCCGCTCTATAGCGGACACAATGCTGGGGCTTCGGCGGGGCTTTTGGAAAGGGCAGCACTCCGAACATAGTCCTGTGGGTCACTTCTGGGCTTTTCACAACGGATGATTTTGAGAGGGCAGTTTCCATCGAGGGTGATTCTGGAGAGGTTGCTCTGGGCAACTGTTTCTTCAGCAGCAATTTCTTCTCTGCCCGGCATTTTCTACTGGGTGGCTTGGCGCCTTTGCTGCAGACCTGGGTCTTGGCGGCTCCCGCAGGGCACTTTGCCAAACATGAAACTCAGCCAACTGAACATTCAAAAATGCATTACAAATATCAATGACTGGTGCTAATGGTTGATATGATTTGCTGCCAGTGTCCTAGGTATAAACCAAGTACCTTCTTAAAATATGTTCCAAGTAGCACAGATTTTTTCAGTTCTGCTGGTTTCTTGGACATGGTGCCAACTGCCCCGATGACAATGGGTATCACTGTTACATGCTTCATCCATAGCCGTGTAATTTCGATGGCCAGGTTGCGATGTTTCATTATTTTTTCTAGTTCTTTATTATTATTATTATTATTATTATTATTATTATTATTATTATTATTATTATTATTATTATTATTATACAATTGTATCACAGCGGCCAGTTGTTTCGCCGGATTTGGCATTGGTTACTAGTCAGGCCCCACCCAGGGGCCTAGGACGTCGTAACGTATTTTCGTAATATGCGTGCAGATCCAAGCAGTGCGGCTTTTTGCATTTGACTGATGGTGATTTTGTCAATTTTTAACTGTTTTAAATGTAATTCCAGTGCTTTTGGAATAGCACCCAGTGTGCCAATTACCACTGGAATTATCACTGCTGGTTTGTGCCATAGTCGTTGAATTTCGATTTTTAAGTCCTGGTATCTTGCGATTTTTTCATGTTCCTTCTCGGCAACCCTGCTATCACCTGGTATTGCGATGTCTATGATTGTGACCTTATTTTTCTCAACCAGTGTGATGTCTGGTGTATTATGCGCCAGTATTTTGTCCGTTTGTATACGGAAATCCCACAAGATCTTGACCATCTGATTTTCGGTGACTTTTTCAGGCTGATGTTCCCACCAGTTTGTTGCTGTTTTAATATTATAATTTTTGCACAAATTCCAATGGATCATTTGTGCTACTGAATTGTGCCGCAATTTATAATCAGTCTGCGTGATTTTTTTACAGCAGCTGATCAACAGTTTCATCAGCTTCTTTGCAAAGTCTGCATTTGGCATCATCAGAGGATTTTTCAATTTTGGCCTTAATGGCATTTGTGCGGATAGCTTGTTCTTGCGCAGCCAGGATTAGTGACTCTGTTTCTTTCTTTAATGTACCTGTTGTTAACCATAACCAAGTTTGTTCACTGTCCACTTTATCTTTTATTTTTTCCAGAAATTGGCCATGCAGTGCTTTGTTCTGCCAACTCTCCATTCTTGATTTTATCACATCTTTTCAGTATTCTTGTTTCGTCTGTTGGGCCTTCAGTAGATTTTTGTTCTTTACTTCGATTAATAGATGTTCTTGACTTTCTTTTAAATAATCAGCCAGTCTAATTTACTTTGTGCACATTTCTTTTTTTGTATTGTCCTACACTCCCCTTCCTTTTTTTGATTGTAAGCCGCCCTGAGTCCCCTCAGGGAAAAGGGCGGCCTATAAATAAACTACAAACAAACAAACAAACAAACAAGCATGTTTTTCTTCTTCAACTGTTTGCTTCACTTGTAATAATCCTCTGCCACCTGATTTTCGGGGCAGATATAGTCTATCAGTATCACCACGTGGATGTAAACTGTAGTGCATTGTCATTAGTTTCCTGGTTTTTCGGTCCAAAAGGTCCAAATCAGCTTGTGTCCAGTTAACTATACCAGCTGTGTATCTTATAACTGGTATTGCCCAGGTATTTATGGCCTTGATTGTATTTCCACCATTCAATTTAGATTTCAAAATTTTCCTAACTCTGTTGGTGTACTCTTGCCTGACAATAGCTTTTACTTCTCCATGCTTGATGTTATCCAACTGCAGAATGCCTAAGTATTTGTAGGCTTCATTTTCGTTGCATTTAATTAGTTGGCCATTGGGCATTTCAATTCCCTCACATGCAGTGATTTTGCCCCTTTTTATGGATACAGTGGCGCATTTTTCCATGCCAAACTGCATTGAAATATCGGTGCTGAATACTCGGACTGTGTTTGTCAATGATTGGATTTCTATTTCTGACTTTCCATAGAGTTTCAAATCATCCATATATAGTAAATGCGAATTTTTTTTAGCTTCTTTGGCTGTTTGGTAGCCTAATTTCATTTTTTTAAAGTGATAGTGGGATCATTGCGATGATGAAGAGGAGAGGTGAAAGTGAATCACCCTGGAAAATTCCTCGCTTGATATTAACCATTCCGTAGATCTCATTCCCTACTGCCAACTCAGTTCTCCATTGTTTCATCGCCTTTTCAGTAAAGGATGTAATATTTTTGCTAATGCCAGTTGTTTCTAAGCATTTTATGATCCAACTATGTGGCAGTGAGTCAAATGCCTTTTTGTAATCAATCCAGACCATATTCAAGTTCGTTTTTCTGTTCTTACAATTTTCTAATATCATTTTATCAATTAGAAGCTGATCTTTTGTGCCACTGCTCCTTCTTTTGTTGCCTTTTTGCTCTACTGGCAAGATGTTGTTTGTTTCCAAATAATCCATCATGTTATCTGCAATAATGCCTGTGAGTAATTTGAAGGTTGTTGGCAAGCATGTTATTGGTCTGTAGTTTTCAGGTGTTGTTCCTTTAGTTGCATCTTTCTGAATCAAGTATGTTTTTCCAGGTGTCAACCATTCATCAATTTGGCCCTTTTGTAAAATTTCATTCAGTTGCCTGGCCAATATTGCATGTAAACTGGTCAGATATTTGAGCCAGAAACCATGTAATTGGTCCTTTCCAGGTGATGTCCAATTCTTTACCTTTTTTACTCGATTTTTGACCATCTCAGTTGTTATTTCTAATACTTACATTTGTTTGTTGCCAATGCTTTTCTCAAAGTCATGTATCCACTTTGCTTCCTTATTGTAGTCCTTTGCATTTTCCCACAATTCTTTCCAGAATTCAACTGTGGCCTGCTTTTCTGGTTTTTCACTTTTGGTGTCACCATTCACATTAAGACTTTGATAAAAACGCCATTGGTTTAATCGAAATTGCTGATTTTGTTTATATTGGATGATTCGTGCCTCATATCTTTCAATTTTTCTAGCCGTTGCTGTTATCCTCTGTTTTACAATCTCTACAGCTTCATTGATGTTTCTTGTATCCAATCTATATCTTCTGATTAGCCGATCTGTGGTTTTGTTGTTTTTAAGCCGTTGCTCATGCATGTTCTTTAAGTTACTAGCATCTGCCCTTAATTTTTTGACTTTTTGTTCTAATCGGATTTTCCACTTTGGCTTTGATGCTTTTTCTGTTGTGTGACTAGGTACTTTGATTTTAATGCCTAATTCATTAGTGACTATTACAGCTGCGCTGTACATTAACTGGTTCGTTTCCAAAATGGATCCCGATTCAATTGTTGAAAACACTGCATTAACCATTTTCATGATAGGGGTCAAAATTTTCTTAGGCACAGTTGTTAGTGATGGTAAACGTTTCCTTTCCTCATTAAGCAGAAAATGCTCCATGATCTTATCCTTCAATTCTTTTTGTTTTTGAGTTAGTTCATCAGTTGGTTCAGTGATAACTGGTTCTAGTGGTGGTGGTGTTATTTCCTCCCCGAGAGCTTCTTCTGGGAGTTCTACTATAATGTCTTTAGTTGTGTCTTGAATATCAGTTATTTCTGCTTGTGATATTGTTTTTTTGGTTTTGCAATTTGCCTGAATTTCCTCTAGTTCAACTTCACTAAACACTTTATTCCGTATAATAAATCGCCTTTGATCTGCTAGTCGTTGTGCACTAACATTTGAATCTGGATATTGTTGTTTCCATAATTCATACATTCGCTTTAAATAGCCTCTTTTTTCTGGCTCTGAGTTGTAGTAACAGGCCATAATGGCACGGTTTTCATCTGCACTATATTTTTGTCGTTTTGTTGGCTGGTCCACTTGTAGCCCACTTGTCGACGGATGTCCAGGGACCCCAACATCCGCCGCGGCCCTTGTTAACCCGCGCGATGACCGATGCGGTATGGAATTCTTATTCGTTTTTTTCACCATATTGTATGGGTTGGCGGGGCTTTTTTTATGGGACCAGATGCCAACCTGACCCCAACCCTCCTCCTTTCTCATCCGGGCTTGGGACCGGCAACGGCGGAGTTGTTGTTATTATTATTATTATTATTATTATTATTATTATTATTCATAGTACTATTATTTAAAATAGTATTTATAAAATTATTTCCATGTAATACATTTTTAGGGGTCAATGAACAATCCGAAACTTCATGAAGAGGTTTAGGAAGAGTTTGGGGACCCTTGCCTTAGGTCTTGTGAAGCTTCTAAAAGATATTCCAATAAGTGGACCTACTGCCACATTTTACACTAACTGTGGCTTCTACATTTTCAAGAACAGGCCTCTGTAGAGTGTACTTCGATGTTCTAGGCCACTAAATAGACAGTCCTTGCACAAGAAAGTGTGCAACCAATGAGACAATCACCACTGACCAAATGCACTCTATGCTACTAAAATATAGTAGTTTTAGTATGCTACTAATAAAATACAAAGGAGTAATCTACAGTATGAGAAAATAAAAGTCACATTTTAGTTGTGGAAATACCAGTATCTAAAATATACAATGGAGGCTACTGTTAACTGAACGGAAGATAAGAATTCGGTTTCCACTGTAATCTTCCAAAAAGCTCTGGTGAATATTTTTTATCTTTAATGTTTTGATTTCAGTTACGGTATCTCTCATTTTATCTGTATAAAGATCTAGGATCACCTTTCCTTTTTATTCTTGTCCCAACAACTTTGTAAACATGGGCAAGGGCAGGCAAGAGAGGCAAATGACAAAAGTCACAATGCGATGCAAACTCCATTCAACAGCATAATGCAAAAGGCATAGTGTCTTTTGGTTAATGTTCTTTTTTCCAGATACAGATTTGCCTCAGTATCCCACAACTCATTCTCACTACCATAATACAACCTTGCTTGTGAAGTAGATTAGTAAGAGAAAAAGTGATAGCACAAAATTCATCCAATTCATACCATGGTTCTGTAAGGGCTTAAATAAATTTGTCAATCATTTTCTGAAAAAGCTTAAGGGAACCATTTTAAATGCCAAACATAGTCTCAAGAGAAAAAATTGTAAACGAAAACAACCAGGACTTTCTTTATAAGAAAATACCAGCATTTTTCCCTCCTTCTGCAAGAGCGGTGCAAGTCAGCCTCGAACTCTGGTCTCCTACATTGGGGGCCTTATATATCTTTGGGAAAGAGACTTTCGAATATACAGCCCGCTAACCTCCACCAGTGGGATAAGACTATATGGTTGCCGTTTATGAACTTTGGAGCTTTACACTCAATCTTGTGTGTCTACAGCCACCTTATATATTACGTACTTTTGACTTGGTGGCTAAGGACATTTCCCCAGGACATAAGAAAGGAGAGGAGCAGACCATCGCTTCCTCCACTGTTTCCATACCACTATATACTATAACTGCGCAATTTTAAATAGAATGTTGAGTGTATGGGAGTTGACTGGAATTGAATGAATGGCCCACTTTTAGTAATTGTTACCTTTGTATTTTATATGTTTTAAATTTTTACGTGGGAATTGTTAGTGTGGATAAATGAGAATGTTTGACTCGGAGGACCTGCTGGGGAAGGCGGGAGGTACCGGGGTGGTTGGGGGGACCATGGACATGGGAGTGGGTCGGAGCATAGCGGTCGTGACAGGGAGAGGCAGATACGGCGGGGACCTCAGGGCTGGCCATTACCGGGGAAGGAGGGTTCGCTACATTACAGAGATCCCTCCTTCCGGCCCTGGGAGTCCCACTCCAAGACCAGATGGCGCGAGTAGTCAGGACCCTGGTCTCAGGCTGTTGTCGCTAAATGCCAGGTCTGTTGTCCACAAAGCTCCCCTCGTCCGGGACTTAATTGTTGACGAGAGGGCAGACCTGGCATGTATTACTGAAACCTGGCTGGGCACAGAAGGAGGAGTCCCCCTTGTAGAGATGTGCCCAGAGGGATTTCAGGTGCTTCATCAGCCGAGAGCCCAGGGAAGGGGTGGCGGTGTGGCCATTGTAATCCGGGAGTCTCTGTTACCTCGTAGGGTCCCTGCTCCGGAGCTTGTCGGGTGTGAGTCTCTGCTGATAAAGTTGGACCTCAAGGGTCAAGTGGGTTTGCTGCTAACGTACCTGCCTCCCAACTGCGTTGCAGCATCCCTCCCCTCGCTCCTCGAGTCAGTAGCCGAGCTGGCGGTTGAGTTCCCCAGGCTTATAGTTCTGGGGGATTTCAACTTGCCATCGCTCGGTGAACGCTCTGATGGGGCGCAGGAGTTCATGGCTTCCATGACAGCCATGGGCTTGACCCAAGTAATCCGGGGCCCAACCCATGCAGCGGGTCACATGCTCGACCTCGTATTTCTCTCGGAGCAGTGGATGTGTGATCTTGGTCTGAGGGGTAATGAGATCATACCCCTGTCGTGGTCAGACCATTGCCTACTGAGGATTGACTTCCGGAGGCCAAACCCCCACCGTGGGGAGGAGGAACCGACCAAGTGGTTCCGCCCCAGGCGACTTATGGACCCCCTGAGGTTCCAGACGGAGCTTGGGGTTATTCCTGATACTCTCGCCCACAGTTCGGCGGAGACTCTGGCTGCCGCCTGGTACTCGGCGGCGTCGGAGTCTCTCGACCGGATTGCGCCTCTACGGCCCCTCCGGGTCAGTGGACCCCGGAGAGTTCCCTGGTTTACCGAGGAACTCCGGGAGAAGAAACGCCGGAGGAGACGCCTAGAGCACCAGTGGAGGTCCGATAGGTCCGAGGCAAACCGAGCACTCTTAACTACCTGCACCAAGGACTATGTCCGAGCATTAAGAACTGCAAAAAGATCACATATTTCTGCCTTGGTTGCGTCCGCCGAGTCGCGCCCAGCCGCCCTGTTTAGGATAACCCGCTCCCTCCTCAATAGGAGGGATGCGGGAGACCCCTTGCAGGGTAGGGCTGAGGATTATGCTCAATTCTTGGCGGACAAAGTAGCTCGGTTTCGATCGGACTTGGACTCCACCGCAGTAGATCCAGCTGAGACACAGGAGGATCATTTGCCACATCAGCTCTGGGTTGAGTTCCAGGAAGTTGCCTCTGGGGATGTGGACAAGGCCATCCGAGCTGTAAGTGCCTCCACTTGTATTCTGGACCCGTGTCCCTCCTGGCTGGTGGCTAACAGCAGGGAGGTGACACATGGCTGGATCCAGGCGGTTGTCACTGCCTCCCTTCGGGAGGGGCACTTCCCCGCCGCACTTAAAACGGCGGTGGTGAGACCCCTCCTGAAGAAGCCATCGTTAGATCCAGCCATCTTAAACAACTTTCGTCCTGTCTCCAACCTTCCCTTTATCGGGAAGGTTGTTGAGAAGGTGGTGGCCTTTCAGCTCCAACGGGCCTTGGAGGAAGCTTGCTATCTTGACCCCTTCCAGTCCGGCTTCAGACCTGGTTACAGCACAGAAACCGCTTTGGTCGCATTGACCGATGATCTCTGGAGGGCCAGAGATGGAGGCTATGCGTCCATCCTGGTCCTCCTTGACCTCTCAGCGGCTTTCGATACCATCGACCATGGTATCCTTCTGCGACGACTGCGGGAGGTGGGAGTGGGAGGCACGGTTTTGCGGTGGTTCTCCTCCTACCTCTCGGACAGGTCGCAGTCGGTGTTGGTCGGGGGGCAGAGATCGTCCCTGAGGCCCCTAACATGTGGGGTACCTCAGGGTTCGGTCCTATCCCCCCTACTATTTAACATATACATGAAACCGCTGGGTGAGATCATTCGGAGGCACGGGATAAAATACCATCAATATGCGGACGATACACAATTGTATCTGCCCCGTGCCAACTCAATGAAGCGGTGGACGTGATGAACCAGGGTCTGGAGGCCGTTAAGAACTGGATGAGTGCTAACAAACTGGTACTCAACCCGGATAAGACCGAGTGGCTGTTGTGCTTCCCCCCCAATAATTTGGCTAATACACCAACGCTTAGGCTGGGGGGTCAAAATTTATACCCCTCAGATAGGGTCCGCAACTTAGGAGTCCTCCTGGATCCACAGCTGACTTTTGATCACCAGTTGTCAGCTGTGACCAGGGGGGCATTTGCCCAGGTTCGCCTGGTCCGCCAGTTGCGGCCCTACCTAGACCGGGGGGCTCTCACAACAGTCACTCGAGCCCTTGTGATCTCTAGACTGGAATACTGCAATGGGCTCTACATGGGGTTGCCCTTGAAGTGCATCCGGCGACTACAGCTAGTCCAAAATGCAGCCGCGCGAGTGATAGTGGGCGCACCACGGTTCGCCCATGTTACATCTGTCCTCCGCGAGCTGCACTGGCTGCCTGTTGGTCTCCGGGTGCGCTTCAGGATATTGATGACCATCTTTAAAGCACTCCATGGTAGTGGATCTGGGTACTTGAGAGACCGCCTTCTGCCGATTACCTCCCTAAATCGACCAATCAGATCGCACAGACTGGGCCTCCTCCGAATCCCATCTGCCAGTCAATGCCGACTGGCGACCACACGGAGGAGAGCCTTTTCTGTTGCTGCCCCGACCCTGTGGAACGAGCTCCCCATGGAGATCCGTACCCTCGCCACTATCCAGACCTTCCGCGCAGCCCTCAAGATCTGGCTCTCCCAGCAGGCCTGGGGATAGGCTTCCAATTACCCGCCCGAGTGTTTGATTGTTGAATGAAAGTTGTGTTTTATCATCTTTTTGTTTGTTCACATATTGTTTTGTTTCTGACCTTGCACCCCCCTTCCCCTGTGGTTGTAAGCCGCCCTGAGTCCCCTCAGGGAAAAGGGCGGCATATAAATCCCAATAAACCTTAAACCTTAAACCTTAAGACTATATTTCTTACTCTCTGGAACAGGAAAATGAAATACATATTTTAAGATCAGGGAATGGCTCTCTGGCTGCATGTTTATGACTTGGGAAAGATTAGAACAATCAACTACATCTTCATTAACTCCACTAAGTAATCTGGCTGAAACAAAAAGTACTTATAGTTCCAGTCCTATGTTGGGGATTGCACATATATTCAATCTATGATCAACTTGCAGTGGTACCTTTGTATGGCTGTGTGTCAGCATTATACAGCTACATAACTCATCATATAGGAACTCCTATGTGTCAATTATCTTATACTTGGAGCTTCACATATGAAATATAATGGTCCTTCAGTTTCTCAGTTCTGTTGGTATCAGCTTATAAGGTGGACCACAGAAGAAACACAACCAGATGAGCTAGTTTTACATTATTCTAAAGTTATTTTAACAGAAACTTGCAAGTTCTGCCTCCCTCACCTTTATAGCCTAAGAAAATAGAGAGGGTCTCTTCTGAGCCTCTTGCCCCATCCACATTCTTGTTAACGAGCTCCGCTGCCTTTTATCCAACAGTTCCCTTGGTTACATTTCTTTGCCTTATCTCCCATGGCCATTCCCATATACCATTAGTTGGAAACATGTTACATGAACATGGAACTTTCATAGGGAAACTATTAATAAAAAACAAATAAATGTCCACATTGGAAGGACATAGTGTCTTTTGGTTAATGTTCTTTTTTCCAAGATGGTTCATCAGAATGCCCATATATTGTTTGCCATACTTTTCTCAGAAAAGGAAATCAATTTAACTATAGTACATATTCATTTTATAAAAAAGAAAAAGAAACATAATAATGTAAATAGCACAAACCTTCTTAATTTTCAAATCATTTTGTCTAGTCCACAGTAGCTGATCCAGTATTCTGTTGTCTGTCTTCGTTTTTTTTCTAACAGTATCCAGCCGGGCATGGAGAAAATCAACTAATCTCCGAATATTTTCTTCCTTGGACTTTATTTTGGTATATTTTTCTCTTTAAGGAAGAGAAAATATATCATTACTTGTATGAAAAATTACTCAGAACTATTAGGCAAACTGCTCATGCAGAAACAGTAATTGCAATCTAGTGAGATGTTTTATAAATGTGTAAGGGCAATGTGCACATACAGTTTATTGGACCATTTCTTTTCAGTAGCTCCCAGCTAAATCTAAGTGGACACACACACAGACACACACAGACACACGCCTCCAAAGATATTTTATAGATAAAATATCTATAGATTAAATTTATATAATAATGTAAAACACACGAACCTTATTTAAATTAAGTCACATATGTATCTCAACTGGGACCACTTAAGACATTTTAAGTAAAAGTTAAGAGACTGAAGCCATAATCTTTAACAAAACATACACACAGTTTAGCTGCAGTACAAAGTTGTGAAGTATTGTCAGTAGTTAAAACTTCTAGTTAGTAGCAATAGGTTCAGGTTCTGGTGACTACAGTAGACGAAAAATGTTTTCCATCTTGAGTTGTCCCTATTGAGTAACTAGCTTTTCTAAGGACATTTCGTTAATGCTCTTGATCCCATCCATCCATATGTGTGGTTATACCTAGTTTCCTCAATCTTGCCAAGCAGACTTAGAATCCCAAAATAATTAAGTTCTTGCTTGTTGATCATATATTACCTGATTATTTTTAATTCTTTATTTTTTCTGAAACTTGTTAATTAATTTGCCATCCTATCTCTGCATGTATGACTCTGTAGTTCATACAAGATTTTAAGCAGAATTTTGCTTACACAGAGAATCACTGCAATGATTCAGTAATCCATACATTTACTTGCATCCCCCCTTTTTTGGTACAATATATGCACCAATCTCATCCAATCTGCATGCCATACAGCCTGTTCCATATTCCATTCTATTGCTCCCAACTTAACACTATGCATTATTTATTGGAATGTGATTCTTACCTCAACGTGATTACAGATTTTTCTATATTTTCTACCTGGCTTTCCTGTCCTTTCCTTAAAGCAGTTGTTAATACTGTAACTTCCCCTTTTCTGAGTCTTTAAAAATTTCAGTGGACATTTCCTTTGTGCTTAGTGCTTTTCTCTTCATCAGCTAATCTATTTCACTTACTAATGAAGACAGCTCCCAAATATATTCCCCTTCTAAAATGTGCCATTTTCTAACCCCACTGTTAAATTTACAATAGGGCTCCTTCCAATCTTTTTAAAAAATCTCCATCAGATGATTGCTCTTGAATATTCCTAATTTAGTTATAAATTTTTCTGTGATTTCCCTGATCTTAAAACAATGTATCTCATTTTATTGTTCTTGGTTTTTTTCCTGTTTACATTTGTGATTGAGATTAGTACATTTCTTTCAGCTTTTTCTGAAAAGCTTCCTCATAATTGTTGGTTGTATTTGATTTCATGGTATCATTATTCTTTCCTGATCCTCTAATTCATATTTGTATAATATAAGCATACTAAACATGTATCTTACACCGATCTTATATTCTGTCTATAAGGCCTCTAGGTTAAAATGTGTTGGCAAACCTACTTTCTTTAATTTCATATATTTGAAACTAGCAATTCATAGTCTGTTCATCAATCTGCATCTGAAAATGTCTTGGTTGACTGGATTGCCTCCATCTTTTGGTTTTTTTATTAGGTAATCTATTTGATTCAAACCTTGTTCATCCAATTATGCTTACATACAGTATATGTTTGTTTGTTGGTGTGCCTATATGCCTGCATAAAGTCTATATAAAGCATAATTTAGTTATACAAGAATGTTTTAAAAAGGGTTCTAACTTCTTTGGAATAGAAGAAAGAACAGTTTTTGTCCTATACAATATTCCATGATTATAGTTCTTGAAAACAGTTTTTTTTACCATCAGTACTCAGGGCAAATGACAAAACATGAGTCAGATTGTCACAACACAAACTTCATCCCTTTTCTACTTGGGTCAGGCATAAATATATAATGGATGGAACTGAGACTGATCTCACAAAGCACATGTTATCATTCTAAGAAAATCTTGGCTTTTCATAGATGTCTGTGTTTTACAATTCTTCACAAAGAAGTTTTTACAAGCTGAAATGATTTCATAGACATAGATCGTATCTTGAGACATTATGTGGTTTCACATGTAATATGATGATAAAGATATGTGATATTAATCATGCATTAGTTAAATGTCAGAGAGGACACTATGAACCACAGAAGACATATGAACCACAGTAATACTTCATTGTGTTGTTTTCCTTATGTTTAATAAATTTTATTAAATGGTGTGTATATGATGTGTGTTTAATGTGTGTAAGTCATGTGTGTGTATGTGCACGCATCCATATTTCACAAAATTGTATAGCAAAATAAATTGGTTTGTGTTAAAGATGACATGACACTATTTATTGTCTTTTTTGTGTTCACTGGAATTTTCTAAAACTTTTACAACTGTTATCTGATATATATCTGTTCTGAGGTACAATTTATGTCATGTTCAGTATTGTCTTTTCCCCATCTCCTTTTTATCAGGAACCCCGTCTCTTATTTTTGTGTTGGTGGGAAAAAACATTCTCATACATATATTTTTGTATGTATTTAAACTGGAACCATACAGCTTTTCAGTTTTCTTTGCCCTCTGGGTCAAACTATGCTCCTCTCAGAATGTCCTCTGGAGGGCTGGGGAACCCATATAAGAGACTAGGGCAGGGGGCTCAAAGAGTGAGAATTTTTTGAAAGCTCCCATTCTATTGCTCTCAACTTAACACTATGCATTATTTTTTGGAATGTGATTCTTACCTCAACGTGATTACAGATTTTTCTATATTTTCTACCTGGTTTTCCTGTCCTTTCCTTAAAGCACTTAATTTTGCAATTTCTTTTTGTAAATGTACAATTTCCTTATTGACTTTAGTAAATTGGCTTGAAATGCCGAAATATTTCTCCTGAAAATTAAAAAAAATGTTTAAAAGCACAATTACATGCAATGATGCATTAAATTACTTATCCCAAAACAGAACTATTTTCATAACTGCAGTTGAAAATGTAATGCAAGTTAGGTAACACAATTTCAGTAAAGGTACACTTGTTTAAATCAGTTATGTTTTGAAATATGTTTTACAAGTAAGATAATTTCATTTTTGTGCTTTGCTCAATATGTCTTCCCTGTGCTTTTTATTATTGTTTCACATGATGACTATATAAGAAATGATTTTCACTGTCAGAAAGAATGCACTGGTGAACCCCATCTACTTGGAAGAGATGATTCTGAAGCTGCACGAAGGTCAATCATATAGTTTGAACAGGGGTTGGCAACCAATTTAGTTACTGAAGCATTGGTGTTATATGCCTTACCCTTATCATTAGTCTAATCACTGAATCAATGGTTGTACTTTCTGGGTCACCTTCATAGGCATTCCGTATTGGAAGCTTATTCACTAATCTTCTATTATCAATGACTGGAATTGCCCACTTAGGAAGGAATGGAACCACTTTCACATGATGTCTAAAATGCCAAACTCCTCAAAGGTGGTTCAGAAGAATAATACAGTCAATAGTAATATCACCAAGAAGTCTAATTGAGCAGTCCACCTCCCTCCACCAAGTTCCAGACAATGGTTATCTATCATGCTGTTTCAATCCTATGCCCAGGTTTGATTATTGGCTGAAATGGATCCAGATAATTCATTTCTTATAGAATTCTTTGTAGCTGAAGCCCTAACATCTTATTTAGAATCCTCCCAGAAAGCATAACTTGAAGACTGTGTAGTTGTCTAATATGCTGAAATGAGAAATGGGCTCTTCAGGAAATACCATTCCCTCTTACAAGTTAGAAGTTATCACCTCTCCCCCTGAACAGCATTAATTCCTACCCACATCACACTCTGCCATGCCATCTAAAAGAGCCAAGTAAGGTATAGAGATTAGAGCAAATGATAAAATATTTTAGATAAAATGAATGAAAATACATAGCAATAGTCACTGGCTGAATGACTTTGGGCCACTCACTCTCTCAATTCAACAAAACAATAAACTACATGACTTTCACCAGAAAATGCATCCCAGGTTCTACATCTAAATATGATTCACCATTCAATGCAATTATTTTAAAATACTTATTTGATATAGAATTAGGAGGACTATGATGTTTCCTAATAATGGATTCTCTTTTTTTCAAAATTAATAATATTATTGATATTGATATTACTAGGAGAGCCTATGCATAAGTTTGTGTTGTACACCAGTTGTACCCTTTCCTGGATCATGAGTTCTTGCACTCAGTCACTCATGCCTGGATCCTCTTGTGTTTGGATTACTGCAATGTGCTCTATATAGGGTGAAGAATATTTGGAAGCTACAGCTAGCACAGAATGCAGTCATGTGGACATGTAACACCACTGTTGTACAAGCTGAACTGATTACTAGCTTACTTCCAGGTCCCATTCAAGGTGCTGATTAATTTTAATATTTAATGTTTAATGTTTTGCATTTTTGCTTTTATGACAGGTGCTTTTATACACCATCCATTGCTTGACAGTGGGATGGATGACATACAAATTTAGTAAGTAAGTAAGCAAACAAACAAACGAACAACTATTTCTTACGATCTGATTTTTCTCGTTGTTCTGGAAGTATTTTCCCAGTTAACATGGCAATATAAGAAAGCTTTTTTTTGTTTTTGGTGCTCTGTTTGTGCAATTTCCTGTAAAGGAAATGCAAAATACTGTATCATCTTGGCACCATATGAAACAAAGTAGCTGTTTGGTTTGTTCAAACTGATCCATAGACATGGTAGAACCAAGGATAGTTTGCAAGGATAAAAATATATGGTATGCATTGTGAACAATACTGACATAAACTATATTTAGTTAAATTTCCTTTTCTCTTATCTCCTGGTTTAATTTATATTGTCTATTTTGCTTAGTTTTTTTATTTTGCCTAATTCCACTTCTCGGGTAAAGGTGATAGGGTGAAGGATGTTCAGATATATAATTTTCCTGGCTACTTTTAGATTTATTTGTGATTGCATTTTTTCCCATTATACTGTCTTTTAAGATTAGGTGATACAGTAATTCTCCATTTTGCCCAATTACCCATAGGTCTTTGGTCAATGTTGTTGTTATTCTTATTATTCAAAAAAAGAATTAGGGACTCTAGAGTAAGATTAAAAGCACTGTTTTGATTAAATTACAGATGTGAACTCTACTGGCTAGCCACATTAATTTCTCAATCACTTACAAATATGCACAATAAAAACCAATGCAAAACAACAATAATACACATAAGACATTTTATACAAAGGCCTGCAATTATAAATACATTTATATAAACACAGTATTCATGATAATAGCCAGAATATCTCATTTGCTAATATAGACAACTACAGTAGTAAACATCTACCATAATTTACAAAAAGATGCCATCTGCTGTACAAAGGTATAATCAGCAGGCTATTTCTATCAGAGTTGAATACTTTTTCTTCCTCATACTAATTTTTACCTTCTTTTCTTCAAAGTCCCCCAAATATTATGAGTTCATACTCATAATAAAGAAATAGAAGTGACTCTAAAATGAATTTGTATTTTACTCCATCTCAAGATTGATATAATTAGGTTCATTTAAGAAAGGGAAAGGAATACTGTACCACCTACAGAAAGGTTTAGATATATTCAAGATCAGGGAGGACAAGCATCTGTTTAGCATTTGAAAATAAACAAAACTCATTAATGCTAATATTAACACATTCACCTTTTTATCATCTAATAGGTTTTGAGCATATTTCTTTTTATTTTCTAATTGGTTTTTCACATTTCCCTCCTTGTCATCAAGTTCTTTGATCTTCTCAGTTAATTCGGCTATTTTCTGAAAAATACAAATGCAGACCAAAAAAGAGTAATAGAATCTAATCAAAATGAAGTTGGATACATTTGTTATTAAACTTTATCACTTCCATAGTCATTGGCCAGGTCTCTCAAATCCTTAGCAACAGTTTTATCCAATGTTTCCACCATGGAGTCAGCCAGTTGCTCCCTCCAGATGGTAAAAGGAAAAACACAGAAACAAGCAGTGAACTAACTGGCAATCCACTTTCATTTTCTCTTATCATTTCAATGTATGGGGGGAAAGGGCAAAACTTGCCAATGTGTAAAGAAAATGATGAAGCTATCCCTCAGAATGTCTGAGGAAGACAGAGGAGCCCTGGAAGTTATCATGGCTACAGGAAAGATGGGGAAAATCACTACAGATGAGCAAATGGATTAGTGAAAAGTTCCCACCCGTAGACTGTCATTTACTCCACCACTTGGAGATAGTGGCTGCAAAACTGAACTTGTAGTGTTTCCTCTGGAGTAAGATGAGCTAATAATTTAGCAGCTCATATTCCTAGGCCACAATAAAATCCAGAAGCCATGGAATACTGAGGGCGGCACTGATCTTTGTGATGGACATTTTTAATTAACAGTTAAGTAACCAAACATAAAAAGTTTTACTCTTAGAATGAGGATGCTTATGTAATACTGGTTTTCACTAAAACATACAAAACATTTCACTTGTACATACAAGTAAAAACAAACATATACAATTGTTCCCACATTCCCAGTAAGCCTTTTGGTCTTCATCACATTGATTCTACTGAGTTTTGTTCCTTGGGGAAAAGCTGATAGCATTACTCACTGCCATTAATGTGCCATTTTGAAAATATAATTATTTTAATCTCTTTTTTTGCATATCACTAAAGCCATTATAGCCACAGAGAAGTTATTTTATATTTAATTTCATATTGACGTGTTGATTTATTCCAAATGCCAATTTGTAGTCCATTATATTCTGTGAAGGAAAGGCGACAAACTTAACAAGGGAAGTATAATGGAGCAACATTTCAACATACTCTTATTTAACTTACCTCAATAAGTTCTTTGTGTAAATTTGTATTTTTTTCCAGTATTTCTACTTGCTCAGCTGAAAGCTGCTCATATTTTTCTAATTTACTCCGAATCTTTTCCTTTAATTTCTTATGCTCCCTTTGCTTTCTTTCTAACTCTGCTTCTAGTGCTTTAATTCTTTTCTGTTTATAAAATAAAATGTTTATAAAACATTTACTGAAGTACTTGAGCTAAAGTGAGACATCCAAAAATAGACAGTTTGGTTTTATCAAAAGTACATATCTGAGAAAGATATTGAATGAAACAATTAATATTCATACACTATATTCTTAAGTGTACTACCTTATTTTCATGGAAATTTTAAAATTCTTCAAAATGTATTCTTTATAAAGAATTTCTTAAATGATGGATTCCTGTGAGCAAACTGGGAAGAATGGTAGAAAATACAAACAGACTTTGAATTACAAAGTCTACTAGAAATATGGAAGTTGTAGTTGAAACTGCATGATTCTTGGCAGAAAATATGCTAATATCATCATTACACTGACAGCATATTTCCCTTCCAAGTTTTAGAAGAAAACAATTACTTTTCAAAAAGTCCTATCTTTATAGCCCACCTGCCACATTGTTTCTTTTCTATTGGGATGCTGGATGGAATAGAAGGCAATTGAGGAAATTAGACACTTCAGGAATCTGGAGCATCCAAATGGAATGCTGTAATGCTTGCAATATCCAAAATGGATCATTGTTTTTTTTAATCATCTTGATTTTTATCAGATGCCTATGAGACTTTCTGTCCTGCATTTAAATTCTGAGATGTCTTTAAATTAAAAAAACCCTCCTCCCTGAATATATCATATATCATTTTTTCACATATTAGATTGACTCCTTGTAAAAATATATTCTAGATCAGTGGTTCCCAACATGGGGCCCATGCCCCACAGGGAGGCAATTTGAATTTTAAGGGGGAAAATTGAACCTTGTTAATGGCCTTTTAGGCTTCCTCCCCATAACTAGAGTTCACTTTTTGAGTAAAATAAGAATTATATGATTGCATTAATGGGTTAAAAAAGAAAGATACAATTTGATCATATGATTATCTAGAGCTGATGGTTCCTCCCCTGCAAGGCAAGAAAAACAGACACCCAAGAAAACAGCTTTGTATTAGTTCTTCTTTAAAGTACCCTTACAATAGTAAGATGATTTTAATGTTGTTTATGTATAGCTTAGCATTCAAGCAATCTTCCAATACATTATGCCATAAATTATACAGAAAAGGTTGTGTGAATATAATTTTTTAAATCCGAACTAATATTTTAAAAGTTATTTTCCTTACCTGAGTCAGCTTCCAAGCACTTATTTCATCTCTAATTTGTTTTTTAATATTCTCTTCCAAATTCTATAACATAAATAGAACAATTGAAATCAATAGGAGTAGACAAAAAAGTACAGAAACTAGCACAAAATAAATAATCTACAAATCAGATGAAAAGGGGTCAGTTGGATTGCTTTTGTAACTAGCCAATTTAAATATTCCATTAACACATGGGTTTTAAAGGTTGGCTGTAGCATTCTTAACTTTTGGGTCACTATTTCTATATAGTTATAATTATTAATGCCATATTACAGGATTGCTTTAATGAAGTATTCCAACTGATTCTTCTGTCCCCCCCCCCCCCAATATGAATAGCTCCAAGAAGAAAATGCAACTTAAAAAGAAACCAGAATGTCCAGTATTTACTGATGGAAGGTTAAGTGATATTGCACAGTGTCTCAATAATACAAGTGCTAGAACTTCTATAGGTTATGTTCCACTGATTGAACTCTTCCATGAAAATAATTGGAGTAATTTCCCAGAGACAGTCAGTTTGGCATTGTGGTTAAGGTGCTGGCCTGGAAACCAGGAGTGTGAGTTCTAGTCCCAACTTAGGCCCAAACCTTAATTGGGTGACTCTGGGCCAGTCATTCTGTCTTAGCCTTAAGAAGCAGGAAATCAAATATTGCTGCTTTCTTTTGTAGTTACCCAAATAGCCAAGGTGGCACAGTGGTTAAATGCAGCACTGCAGGCTACTGCTAGATCAGCAGGTCAGCGGTTCAAATCTCACCGGCTCAGGGTTGACTCAGCCTTCCATCCTTCCGAGGTGGGTAAAATGAGGACCCAGATTGTTGGGGGCAATATGCTGACTCTCTGTAAACCGCTTAGAGAGGCCTGAAAGGCCTATGAAGCGGTATATAAGTCTACTGCTATTGCTATCTACTGCTATTTTAAAATTTGTCCTGAGGAGCAAGAAAATTGCCAAATTATTTGGAACATTATTAGAACTAGTATAGTGTTGCAAAGAGAAGTAATCACTATATTAAAAAAAACATTCCCCTTCTTATTTATGTAATTTTTAGATTTTATCCTGTTCTTATTATTTTATCCAAAACCCAACCTATCTAATATTCCTTCCTCCTCCTGTTTTTCTCACAATAACAACCTTTTGAAGTAGGACTGAGAGAAAATGATCAGCTCAGTCACACAGCTGGTTTTCATCAGGGGTGAAATTCAGCAGGTTCTGACAGGTTCTGGAGAACCAGTAGCGGAAATTTTGAGTAGTTCGGAGAACTGGCAAATACCACCTCTGGCTGGCCCCAGATTGGGGTGGGAATGGAGATTTTGCTGTATCCTTTCCCTGGAGTGGGGTGGGAATGGAGATTTTGCATTATCCTTCCTCTGCTATAAAACAGTAGTAAAAAAATGTGAATGTCACTACTGGTTTTCATGCTTAAGATAGGATTAGAACTGTTTCCTGAATTCTAGGCCAGCACCTTAACCACTACATCAAACTGGTTCTTTATTTAATTACTGATATTTCTTATTGATTGTGGGATAGCAGATGGATTATACCCCAATTGAAAATTACTCTAGTTTCTTTCATATACTGTATATATACCATGTCTTTCTCTTTCCTGATTAATAGAATAATTTACTTTTTAATTCTATAAGTATATTTTTAATTACAGAAATTTGAAATAATCAAAAACCTTAGTAAAATTCAAGTATAAGTCACAAGAAATGTAACATAATGATTATGCTAGGTACAGATTTTGACATCCTGTCAAAGTTGGATAAAGAATACAATATACTTGTTCATTAGCAGTGGATGTAAAAATCTATTTATCCACAAGTATTTCTCTTGAATAGTGATGCTTGTCCCTAGGTTTACAAATAGTGCAATAGAAAAGAATACTGCAAAATATGCATCATTAAAAACACTTCTTTTTTCCCATGCTTATTTAATTCTTCGGCAGCAACAAAAGCTTTTGTTTGTATTATGTTCTACGCTGTTATCTCCACCAAAAAAAGTTAATTAAATAAAAAAGAATCGAGTAGGAGTACTAAAAATTGATAAAATAAAATAAACCTGGGAGGCACTACTGCAAACACGCTCCAGCTGCACCGGCTGCAGCTCCGCCCCCCCCCCCCATTAAAAACACTAGAAAAAGTGACCCAGCAAGCTATTGGAACTAGGGAAAAAAATCAGATACGAAGTTTTTCACAAAAATGAAATAAAATTTACTGAAAATGTGTTTTTTTCTAGAAAAAAATTATTTAAATACAAAATTGGATTAATGGAGTAATATTCTATCTGTTCAATGCAATAATTTAACATCTTATAATTAAACACAATACGAATTCAATAGTATTAAACAACCTTGAAACGTGATTTTTCTTTAGCAATGCCTTCGCTCAAGTCCTCCAGTTTTGTTTTGGCGTCGTCATAAGCCAATTCAGCAGCATAAAGTTCTTTATTTACTTTTTTTAAATGTTCTTCAAGCCTACGAATATTTTTCTGCAAAACCTGAATTTCTGATTGGTATCCCATTTTCCTTCTTGCACTGTTTAAAACAAATTTAAAAACTGCTTACAATATTAGCACTTTTTCAGTAGTTTAGAAAGACTGCATATCTTGTTATGCTTTTATAAAGAAATACCACAGTTTGCTTCATCTTTTATAATTTGGAGTTCACTGATATAACACAAAATTATTTTTTAACATATTTATAGAGTAAACAAAAAAATAAAAGTATTTATCATTATTAATGTAACTATTATTTGTTGTGGAGAAATTAGAATCTTCAAATGCTAATCAGTCTGGACCAGTGGTGGGTTGCAGGTGGTACGCCCTGGTATGGGCGTACCAGAGCTAGATGGTTCTGGTGGAGGGGGCGGGTGGACCCTCTGGATGACCAGGTGCTCCAGAGGGTCCACCCGCCCCCTCGAGCTCCTTACCTATGTTTAAAGGCTTCTGCGCTTCCGCGCATGTGCATAGTACGTACAGCGCCTGCACAACGCTCCGCGGAGCAGCTGGAGCATCGTGGAGGCACTAAGACGCATGCTGCGCACGTCCATGAGGACGTTACTGGGCCCGTTCCAACCGTACTGGTTGGAACAGGATTTGAAACCCACCACTGGGCTGGACATAATTATTAATTGAATGGAAGAAATATAGGCTAAACTAGAAATTCGAAAAAACATTTCAGCAGAAGGCATTTTGGCATTGTTATCAAGAAAGCCATTTAAACATGAAATTAGTAGGAATCACAAAGTTTGTCTTTTATATCAGTATGGAGTAAAACTAGAAGAGCACAGATATAGCTGACAGATGTTATATGGCAAGTGACGAAGACATTAGACTTAACTAGATTAAATTGTCACTAATATATCTTCTTAGGTTAGAAGAGACCCTATTCAGCAAGGTGAGATGGAATAAGGAAGTTTCCTAACAGACTTGCTTCAGGTAGCATCTAAGACGATAAAGTCTTAATTGAGCCTTAAGGGAAATCCAGCCTAATTCTAGTCATATTAGAGCTCTGAAAGTTCAATAAGAAACCCATAGTAATTTTTTCAAGAATTTGGATTAAATTGCTTCAAAACTACCTAGAAAACTCATAAATATTTAACAGAGCACCATATAGTATCAAAACTAGACCTTTGGTTTTAATTAGTTTACCGTATATACTCGAGTATAGGCCGACCCGAATATAAGCCGAGGCACCTAATTTTACCACAAAAAACTGGAAAAGTTATTGACTCGAGTATAAGCCTAGGGTGGGAAATGCAGCAGCTACCGGTAAATTTCAAAAATAAAAATAGATACCAATAATGTTTTTGAATATTTATTTCAAAGAAAAACAGTAAACTAGCTCTGTAAGTGGAAAAGAGGGTCAATAAAAACATTATTGACCCTTCCCCTGGAGTGGGGAGGAATTGGGGATTTCATAGTATCCTTCCCCTGGAATGGGGAGGAATTGGGGATTTCATAGTATCCTTCCCCTGGAATGGGGAGGAATTGGGGATTTTATAGTATCCTTCCCCTGGAGTGGGGAGGAATTGGGGATTTCATAGTATCCTTCCCCTGGAATGGGGAGGAATTGGGGATTTTATAGTATCCTTCCCCTGGAGTGGGGAGGAATTGGGGATTTCATAGTATCCTTCCCCTGGAATGGGGAGGAATTGGGGATTTCATAGTATCCTTCCCCTGGAATGGGGAGGAATTGGGGATTTTATAGTATCCTTCCCCTGGAGTGGGGAGGGAATGGGGATTTTACAGTATCCTACCCCTGGAGTGGGAAGGAAATGTGGATTTCATAGTATCCTTCCCCTGGAGTGGGGAGGGAATGGGGATTTCATAGTATCCTTCCCCTGGAGTGGGGAGGAAATGTGGATTTCATAGTATCCTTCCCCTGGAGTGGGGAGGAATTGGTGATTTCATAGTATCCTTCCCCTGGAGTGGGGAGGATTTGGGGATTTCATAGTATCCTTCCCCTGGAGTGGGGAGGGAATGGGGATTTCATAGTATCCTTCCCCTGGAGTGGGGAGGAAATGTGGATTTCATAGTATCCTTCCCCTGGAGTGGGGAGGAATTGGGGATTTCATAGTATCCTTCCCCTGGAATGGGGAGGAATTGGGGATTTTATAGTATCCTTCCCCTGGAGTGGGGAGGGAATGGGGATTTTGCAGTATCCTACCCCTGGAGTGGGGAGGAAATGTGGATTTCATAGTATCCTTCCCCTGGAGTGGGGAGGGAATGGGGATTTCATAGTATCCTTCCCCTGGAGTGGGGAGGATTTGGGGATTTCATAGTATCCTTCCCCTGGAGTGGGGAGGATTTGGGGATTTCATAGTATCCTTCCCCTGGAGTGGGGAGGAATTGGGGATTTTGCAGTATCCTACCCCTGGAGTGGGGAGGAAACGTGGATTTCATAGTATCCTTCCCCTGGAGTAGGGAGGATTTGGGGATTTCATAGTATCCTTCCCCTGGAGTGGGGAGGGAATGGGGATTTTGCAGTATCCTACCCCTGGAGTGGGGAGGGAATGGGGATTTCAAAGCATTTTAAACTATACCTTATAACCTTCCAAATGGAATAATAATAATATAAGAATGGCAAAGAAAAAGAATAATTATGCTTTATATTTTTACTGTCATTTATTATCTTACAGGCAGGCAGGCAGGCTAGGAAATGGAATGAACGAGTGGCCAGGCAGGCTAGGAAACGGAATGAACGAGCGTGCAGGCAGGGGGGGAAACGGAATGAACGAGTGGCCAGGCAGGGGGGGAAACGGAATGAATGAGTGGCCAGGCAGGCTAGGAAACGGAATGAACGAGTGGCCAGGCAGGGGGGGAAACGGAATGAACGAGTGGCCAGGCAGGCTAGGAAACGGAATGAACAAGCGTGCAGGCAGGGGGGGAAACGGAATGAACGAGTGGCCAGGCAGGGGGGGAAACGGAATGAATGAGTGGCCAGGCAGGCTAGGAAACGGAATGAATGAGCGTGCAGGCAGGCTAGGAAACGGAATGAATGAGTGGCCAGGCAGGCTAGGAAACGGGATGAAGGAGCGGGCAGGCAGGCTAGGAAACGGGATGAAGGAGCGGGCAGGCAGGGGAGGAAACGGAATGAACGAGCGGGCAGGCAGGGGAGGAAATGGAATGAATGAGTGGGCAGGCTGGCAAGGAAACCGAATGAGTGAGCGGGCGGGCATGCGAGGAAACGGGGATGGGCACTGACTCGAGTATAAGCCGAGGCGGCTTTTTTCAGCCCAAAAAGTGGGCTGAAAAACTCGGCTTATACTTGAGTATATACGGTAATAGCTGCTGGAAAATATTTTTTACTAAACTGGTCTGCAAATTTACTTTTGGGGCTTTCATTAGAAGATCCCTTGTTTGAGTAGACCAGCAGCTAGAACATTGAAAACAGACATCTAGATTTTTAAATGTTTGATATTTTTACTGTTTGATCATCTATCTAATTGGGGCATTTAACTGTTTCCTATAGAATAGCAGTACTTTTGTTCTAGAATAATTTATTTAATGGTTTTCACTAGAGTAGTAAAGTGATAGAGCTTTAAGACATCTTTGAGGCTTACTTAGTTAAAGACACAACCTTAGGCTGCAACATCAGCATAAAGGAGATAAAAATGAGGCAGTGGGCAAGGGAAGGAGGATAGAATTCTGGTTTAGCAAACATCACAACAATATTGTTAATGTAAAATTTGAATGATAGTGGGGCAAAGAAATAGCTTTGCTTTACATTGTTGCTAGAGAAAATAGGTTTAATTAAATCACCAAGATATTACCTTTATTTGAATAGTTGTGCTGAGGTGTAATACATTTTTAGCCTAAGAACAAGATGGTCTATTGTTGTAGTGACTAATTTCCCCCAGAGTTGTTCTTGCAGAATAGTATTGAACCATGGTTTATGCCTTAACATAATGTACTGAGCATTTTTAACAAAATATGGTTAAAACAAGCCATGCCTCAGCAAAACATAAACTTGATTATTGACTAACTTCACTAAACATATTGATGCATACTTCTTTTGATATATCTGTTGATAATTTTATCTTTAATAATGGTTTCCACTAATTTATTCAGAATAGACATTCTGTATTTTCCTGAATTATTTCCTGATCATTAAAAAACTACACTGTCTCTTCTTCAAATATTAAACTAACTCCTTTGGTATAGAAGCAAAATTTAGGAATACATTTTTCTTAGATAATGGTTTAGCAAATTAGTTGCTTTTTATGATTTCTAATTTGACATTTTGATATGCAAAGTGGCACCAATTTTAATATTAGATGATCACATCCCATTTGTTATGCCTAACATACTTCTTTAAAATCTAACAGCTCCATTTCTGTTACCTTGTTCTATTTTTCTTCTGTTAAGATAAATATTATCCATACTATCCTTCTTCAACTGCCTTTTACACTTATATGTCTGTATATTCATTGTATTTTCCTTTATCTCACTGTTAATTTTCTGCATAATTCTCTCCAAATTAAGTTATATACCGCTCAAATAAATTGTGTCTTCAGTGAGAATAAAAACACTAAAAATAAAGTACTGTTGAATTGGGGTTATTTAGAATGTAAACTTATTAGGTGTTAACACAGTGCCACTTACGTGTCTCTGAATTTGTACATAAATCCGGCGTTTTCATTTTTAAGATCTTGGATTTCATTTTGCAAACTAGTGAACTCCTGAAGATCATGTGCAAGTTTATCCTTCAGTTTTTGTAGATCATATTCTTTATTAGATTTCTACAGATAGCATATATAACATATAAATAATTATGATAACACATAATTTAATATGGCATCAGATGAATGGAAAAACATTTTAAATATGTGAATTCTAAAACTTACTGAGTTTTCCATACTCTTCATCTCTTTTAAAAACTCATCCAACAATTGTTTGTTTTCACTTTCTTGTATTGAATTTTTCAACCTCAAACGCCTTTCCTAATATTAAAAATACATTATTTAATTTTACATTGATTTGAACCAATATCATAAATGTATTTCATGATAACATTATTATAGTCTTTTAAAAAATATATTGTCTGAAAAGCTTTTTAAAATATGTACATATCTAGCTTCAGTAGTAAATGTGTGTGTATAAAAAGGAAAAAGAAAAGATTAAATGACTAGTAAAATATTCTTTGAAAATTAAGATCAATTGTGGCATGATGGATCTTGAAGAAAAATAAACAGAAATTATACAAGGATGCAAAATGAACCTAATTATATTTATGTTGGTATTCAAAATATGAACCACTAAAGTCCGTATCGTCTTTAAATTTATAGAATCCACTTCAAAATTAATCTAAATTAATAGATATCACTATATCTTATACAGATACATTACATTATTTTAACTATTATTTGTGTGAAGGATTCCCTTTCTTCAGTTTTAAATCTCTCTCTTTATTCAATGACCCCACTTCTTACTGATATTTTCTTTATTCATGTATAATTTATTTATATGATACATATTTTTATACAATATCACAGAAAATTGTGTGTGTATAAATCTCCTGATCTACATTTGTCCTAAGATGAAATGTTCCTGAAGTTATAAAGTTTCTCACAGAGAGTTGCGCAAGCTTCTTGGTTTCTTTTATAACTCTTCTGGACCTTTCCCAGTTCTTCAAGGTCTGATAGACCTTTGAAACACAGTTGCTGAGAAACTTGAATGACAAAGTATGACTGTGTTTATGGACAAACGACATGAATCACATCTGGTTTGCCACTGAGAAAGTGGAATGGTGGATTAGGAACGTTTATCACTTAATATAAATATATGTCTGCACCTATCTTGAATCCTGAATTGCCCTTGTTTTGTTTGACAGAACACCACTGACAAAGTAAGAAAAGATTCTTGTACATAAACTGTGGAACTTGTCAGCTTTCTTTCCTCATGGAGCTCCTTCCTATATTATTCAGGTGAGTTCCCTTAGCTCTGTAGAGCAGGGAGAAAAGGAAATAATTGTGTGTTGCTTCTCATTACTCATAGGCCATTTTAACTAGCTGATTTCCATTCATAGGAACAGTTACAATATCAATAAAATTATATTAATATCAAAATTAGAGTACTAAATGTATATTCCTGTAAACATTTACTAGGAAGTATCATTAAATGGCATTAATTCCATAAATAAGTCTGTATCCTTAATTATCTGTCATATATAACAACTTAATGGCACCTATTCTGAGGAGGGGTAAAACAAGGTTGATGTTAACCCAATGGAACCTGTTGGGATCTGTAGGCCCTAGTTGCAAAACATGCTGGATACTGATGTTGGAATGTGCAAAATGGAACGTATGTGATTTTTAATTAAACATTTTCACTGCACTATGTAACACATTTATTAGTTGATTGCAAGTTGCCTACTTTTTCAGAAGTATTATAGTATTTCATGTGCTACTGTATTTTTGAAATTTTCATGGTGTGCATTTAATATTTAAAGGTGAAGGTTCCCCTCCCACACATGTGCTAGCTGTTTCTGACTCTAGGGGACGGTGCTCATCTCCGTTTCAAAGCCAAAGAGACAGCGCCATCTGAAGATATCTCTGTGGTCTTGTGGCTGGCATGACTAAACGCCAAAGGTGCATGGAACACTGTTATCTTCCCACCAAAGGTGGTCCCTATTTTTCTACTTGCATTTTTATATGTTTTCAAACTGCTAGGATGGCAGAAGCTGATACAAGTAATGGGAACTCACTCCATTACGTAGCACTAGGGATTCAAACCACAGAATTGCCAACCTTTCTGATCGACAAGCTCAGCATTTTAGCCACTGAGCCATCACATCCCAGTGTAAGTTTAAATATTTAAACTTAATATTTAAAACTCACTTTATCACGCCAAGAATTTAAGTCAGCTTTTGCATCTGCTTCTTGCTTGATCAGTTCTTCAAGGCGCTTTTCATTTTCCAGTATTTCCTCCCTCAATTGATGTATCTTGTTATTGATGTCAGCATAAAGCCTGTCAGTTTCTTTTAACTCATCCCTAAAAAGCAGCAAGAATAAATCATCTATTTCTCCAAATGAGTTAAAAATTAAGTAAACATTTATTGTTATAATTGCAGTACCATCAATCTCCTTATAACTGGTTATCTTTTATAACATTAGTAAATGTAGCAACAATACTTTCTCAAGTTCTGATATCTCGCATTCAGGTAAATTTCATTTATTTCCATATGATTTACAGCCCATAGGTTTCTACAATCTTAGCTTGTCAGTCAACTTAGCCAATAAAATATTTTTGTAGCATAATAGTGTCTAGCGTTATATATTGGAAGCTATTAAAAGAGGACAGGGAGAACAGCAGAGACACTGAGCATGTTCACTATTTTATATTCTAAAAAGTGCCATAAAAAGGTAGAAGGCAGAAGTATTTCTTAAAATATCTGCCAATATTATTGGAAGATAAATTGACTCTTCATATAATGGCTGGTAACCAATACTTAGTGATTCCTTCTCCTTCTTTTGTAGAGGATCCTCCAAAATATAGGGATGGGGGCTTTTTTGCTATTGAAAAAAACTGCAGCAAGAAAGGATAAGAAGAAAGCCCTGTTCCATGAACAGAATTCTACTCCTAGTAGATAAAATCCAACCCAGTCATTCATCAAAATATGGTGAGGAATTTCTGATTGTAAATTCCTTCTTTTGATAATCTTTGAAGATATACAATTAATGAGAATCGCTGGGTACAACACTAAGATTGTAATATCTCATAAACACAGAAGTTATGCTCCCAAGTCAGAGAACTATTTTGTTGTAATTAGAAATATTACCTAAATCATGAGTGCTATCACTGATAAAAGATACTTTTTTCTATATAATAACTAGGAATGCCCAAAACATTCCGTACACAAGACAGTTATTTTTGGCTGATCCATGTCTGAGATTAAACATACATTTAAGATGTATTAGTTAATGCACTGAACAAGTAGATGCAGGGGACTTTCAGAGAAAAGGAAAAGCTAGGAAAAAGCAAAGACATCAACTGTGGCAGATGAAGGAAAGGATGGAAGGACAAGACTAGTACGTATTTCTCCTTCTTTCTCTTCATCCCCTCAGTAGCAACCAACTTGACATACTGGACTAACTTTCTTCCTCTCCCTTCAACTGCTGTCAATAACTCAGCAAGATCCACTAGCCCACCTTTCTTATGCCGTCCCTCCCTCCTGCACAGAGTGCAAGATAGGTGTGTTTTGTTTTTTAATCTTCCGGAATCCATTCTTCATTCATTTCTGGTTACAAGAAAATTCCACAAGCTTTGCCTATATCACATATTAGCTTAAATTAATACCTTAATTAATCCTTACCAATTACTTCTTCCCCTCGCTTTAGCAAAAGCTGTACTATTTCTCCTATTCTCTCAAACCAACAAGGCCTGAAAAACCTTGCAGGGACTTCACCAGGCAGTCCCTGAGAATTGGACAAGATTGAACAGAAGAATATAAATATTCTTTATATAAACACAACATAGCTTTAAAAAAGAATCAAGATCTGTTATATTGGAACTCAGGTTTTCTGTATATAAATGGAACTTGCCTGAAGAATAATTATCTTAAAAAGTTAAAATATACTTACCTAAGTTGTTTTATTGTAGTCTCATCAGCTTCTATTTGTTGAAACATATATTGTCTTTTTATTTCACATTCTTCTTTAACTTCTTCATGAAACATTTGCACTTCCAAATATTTCTGATGAACAGTATCATACTGAGCTTTTGCCTTTGAAAGAAACAGAAATTAATTTACAACATAAAACTAAACGTATCACAAGAATTATGATAACAATACTCAAGGACCATAATGAGATAGTATTTTAAATTCTGCATTTGTCGTTCCTGCATCTATTTTTCTAAAATAAACCAACTTATTTTGATGGGAATTAAATCTACATAGCATTGTACATGTATATATACATTTCTTTAGGAAACTGTGGACACAGATACAGTCACACAAGTATTCCCCCCCCCTTCAAAAGCTAGAATCTTTCCCTTGACCATTGAGAATAAAGATTATAATCCAATAACCTAATACAGGTTGTCCTCAACTTACAATAATTTATTTAGTGACCATTCAAAGTTACAATGGCACTGAAAAAAGTGACTTATGACTAACACACTTATGATCATTGAAGCATCTTTATGGCCATGTAATCAAAATTCAGACACTTGGCAACTGGTTCATCTTTATGATGATTGCAGGGTCAATGGGGAAGCCAGATTCACTTAACAACCATATTGCAAACTTAACAACTGCAGTGATTCACTTGCCCTGTGTCAAGAAAGGTGATACAATGGGGCAAAATTCATTTAACAAAAGTCTCACTTAGCAAGAGAAATTTTGGGCTCAATTGTGGTCATAAGTCAAGGACCCCCTATGCAAAGTATTTGAAATAGTTAATTTATGCTAATCTACTACAATGAAATTACCCAACATCACATTTTTATTTCACTAACATATTGTGAATTTATTATCTTAGTGTATTTGCCTGGTAAGCACTAACTTTTTTTTATATTGTTTTCTGTATTCCCAAATGCTTTTTTTCCAGAATCATAATTTGGAGATAAGAAATCAAATAAATAATCCAATTCCTATCCAAAATAATATATGTGAGTAGAGCTGTAGCATCAAACTTAAAATTAAGAAATGTTTAACACTTTTAATTAATATTTGTTCAACCTTTTTTTTGCAAATAATCAGTAACAAACAACAACAGTACTCATGCAATAATATAGACCAACAAATACCACTATTATTTATAGCATTTGCCAGTTTGTTGCATTTGTGTGATGACATTGAGATGCTCAGGATGTCATATGTTCCCCTTTAACTTTTCATAGATTCTGATGGTATTTTTTAAAATTATTTTATTTATTTTGTCAAATATGAATTAGATAACACATATAAGTATAGACATGATTATGAATACATGAAATGAATATGAATTCAAGGGAATATTAGGACAGGGACGGTAGGCATGCTGGTGCGTTTATGCAAGCCCCTTAAAGACTTTTTAGGAATGGGGTGAGGTCGACAGTAGACAGTCTAAGCTTAAAGTTTTTGGGGGGTTGGGGAAGAAACCACAGTATCAGGTAGTACATTCTGGGCATTGTTACAGAAGTCGTATTTTCTGCAATCAAGTTTGGAGCGGTTTACCATAAGTTTGTATCTATTGTGAGCTCATGTGTTGTTGTGGTTGAAGCTGAAGTATTAATTGACAGGTAGGACATTGTAGCAGATAATTTTATGTACTATGCTTAGGTCGGATTGAAGACGGCAAAGTTCTAAATTATCTATGGCATAAGGTATTGTGAGCAGAGGAGTGGAGGACTCTTCTCACGAAATATCTCTGGACTCGTTTGATTGTATTTATGTCTGATATGCAGTGCAGGTTCCAGACAGATGAGCTGTATTCAAGAATTGGTCTAGCAAAAGTTTTGTATGCCCTAGTTTGCAGTTCAATATTTCTGGAGAAGAAGCTACACAAGATTAGGTTGACAACTCTTAATGCCTTTTGGCAATGCTGTAACAGTGAGCTCTGGCACTAAGATCATTTGAGATGAATACTCCAAGGTCCTTGACAGTGTGTGGGTTATCTACGAGGTCATATCCATTCAGCTTGTATTTTGTGTTCTGATTTTGTCTGTCAATGTGTAAGACAGTTGGTTGAGATTTGGAATTGCCAATTTTTTGACCATTCTGGCACATAGTCAAGGTCTTTCTGTAGGGTAGCAGCATTGTCGGTAGTGTTGAATATTACTGGAACATCAGGTTTTTTTCCCCCTCTTACAGATATCACTGCTCAGAATCGTAGACATTTTCTATTTTTTCTTATTTATGTACTGTATATACTCGAGTATAAGCCTAGTTTTTCAGCCCACTTTTTGGGCTGAAAAAAGCCGCCTCGGCTTATACTCGAGTCAGTGAAAAATTTGCCCGAAATGGAGGAGAAAAAGGGGCGGGGCCATGCCGCTGGGTGACACTCGTGAATGGCCCAGTGCCCCTGTGAGTTTCCCCTCCCTCTGTGTCAGTTTGCCGCGCAGCGCGCACCGCACCATCCCCCCTCCTCATGTTCTAATGTAATGCAGGGCTGTCTTACGATTCCCCTTCCTCCCCCTCCTGCCGCTCTGCAACGATGTCCCACCTCCTCCTTGTTATGGCAAGCAGCCACATAGCGATGTCCCACCTCCTCTGGTACAGTGATCCAATGATAGGAATCACTGTGCCGTGTGTCATAGGAGGCGGGACATCGCTCCCGCGGCTGCACGGGACATCATCATCACAGCGGGACATCAGCATCATGAGGTGAGTGAAGTATTTCATTGAATACACCGCTAGTTTACTGTTTTTCTTTGAAATAAATATTCAAAAACATTATTGGTATCTATTTTTATTTTTGAAATTTACCGGTAGCTGCTGCATTTCCCACCCTAGGCTTATACTCGAGTCAATAACTTTTCCAGTTTTTTGTGGTAAAATTAGGTGCCTCGGCTTATATTCGGGTCGGCCTATACTCGAGTATATACGGTACCTATGTAATCTTTGCTATTTATTTTTCTCATACATTAAATATGGATATTTATGTAGCTTACATGTTTCTTTTAACATATTGGTGTTGTGATAATATAATGTTTATAAATGTTAGCTGTTTATGTGTGTGTGTGTGTGTGTGTGTGTGTGTGTGTGTGTGAGAGAGAGAGAGAGAGAGAGATAATGTTTGTGTATGTGAGTAAAGCACTAACACAACCTTATTCCAATGATAATCCAATTAATATGTACTTTCCAAATTAAATAAATTCCACCCATTGTTAGGAGACATAGTCCTAAATTATGTTTTATTTTGCTTTGAATGGAGCCATTTCATAACAGTAAGGTTTTTTTTAATAGGATGGAGCCAATAACAATAGAGCCAGAGCAAATTTTGTTCTAGAATTTTTCCAAGATTCCGAAACTCAAGAATTCCATGGGTTCAGAGTCCAAATGAAATTCAACGTTTAGGTTTAATATAGCCAGGTTTCTAATCTAGCTATAGATCTAATAATGATGCTCACCTTTATTAAATCACTCTTTGCATTTATTTATTTGTTTCGCTGTGGTTGCCCATCTCACCACTGTGATTCTGGGCAGCAGAAAGAAAATTAAAACCAAATTAAAAATAATAAAACAATTATATTAATTGAAAAAGAAATTACAACCACGATTTCATGTGCAAAACAAAGGCTCCAATTTCTATAAGGAAGACATTATATATCAGTCAAAACTCAATAAGAATCAAGGTATAAATTCTACAGGTAACATTTTGATTTTTATAGGGATTTATTTTTTATAAGAAAATCATGATTGGATATAAGCAATACTAGTATACCTCTACTCTAATATTTAATCTCATATTGATACATTGAACAGACCAAGCCTGTACACTGGTATAATAAAATTGCAATTTGATTTCATAAGAAATTATATACTTATTTTTCATTTTCAAAAGAAAAGAATGGTCACTATGCTATTTTTTTGACATATCTTCATGTTTAGAGATTTAGCATTATTATTGGACACAGAAATTAAAATGCACATGGAATAAAAAAATATACTTAAAATATTGAATCCCCTTACCTCATCAAATAATATTTTTACTTCTTTTATTGATTCATCTTCATGACATAGCTTTTCTTCCAGCAGAGGGCTGAATTTCTTCATAAAGTTTATCTGCTTGATGATCACTGAATTGGCTCCCTCTATTTTTGTCAGTTGGTTTAGGGCATCATGTAATTGCTCATTTTTTTCTTCAAAATGCCACTGTAATTCTATTATATCTTGCAAACATTTCTCCCATTCTGCAAAATATAAAATAACCTATTACTTATAAGAAAATGATAACTATTGCTTTTAAGTTTAAATATGTAACAAGCTGCTAGATTCAAAAATATACGGTATGTACATTTCTCTTCAAAAGATAATTTTATATAATCTATCTATAAAACTATGTTGTAACTACATTTTCTAAAAAAAATGATGTCAATATTGTATAGTAGTCTATGATACATTTTTCAGCAGTACAAATAAATAAGAAGCTAAAGATCTCATTATTTTAGGTTTCATTTGGTTACAGTAACTTTTTTTCTGATATCATTATTAGAATAGAACAGAAAAAAAGAGTTGGAAGGGACCTTGGGGATCTTCTAGTCCAACCCCCTGCCTAGGCAGGAAACCCTACAGATTAAAACAGATATTAACACAGATATAAAATTGTGTACATTCTCCTGGTGAGATAGTGAAGAAGTATTTCTTTGACCCATGCTCAATACTATCTGACAAATTTCCAATCTCTTTTTCTTGGGAGAAGGTTATGGAAATATGTGATGGCAAATCAACCATAGACGATTTCAAAGGATACAGAAGATCTGAAACTTTTTCAGTGAAGATTCAGATTTTATGTGCTTATTGTATTGTTACCTATGCAGAGTCTGTTATGATAGGGATAGGAATATTATAAATAAATAAATAAATAAATAAATAAATAAATAAATAAATAAATAAATAAATAAATAAGCATAATCTTGTAAATCCATTAAAGTGTTTTTTATTTAGTGTGCTTTCCCCATGGTCAACCCTCCAACTAATCACAAGAAAATGCCATTGGCCCCTACAGTCATAACTGAAGCAAAATGTCATATTAATTAAAAATGGCAATGTGCAGTTGTTCACAGTATAACCATTCACTGCTTGTGACGTGATGAACTTGACAAGAGGGATATTAATACACTCTTATCAAATAGACTATAAAGAATATTAAGTTGCTAAATATGACATTTAAATAAAAGAGAAAAGCTTTTGATACTGAGTTGCTGTTGTTGTTTTGTAGATGTTTCATTACCAAACTAGGTAATATCATCAGTGCCTCCTGATAATCTAACACAGGAGTCCTCAAACTTTTAAACAGGGGGCCAATTCACAGTCCCACAGACTGTTGGGGGACTGGATCGGCTGGGTGGGCGTGGCTAGGTGATCATGTGACTAAGTGGGTGTGGCCAATTTAACAGTCCATTAAAATTTAATTTGTTTTGCTCCTGAGGATGTTTTATTTACTTCTGTTTGCATGTTGCTCTTTTGGTTGCCTTTTCTTTTTACTAGATTGTTTTTTCAGTTGTTTAGGAGTCTAGTGGTCCACTTCAGGAAATTCAGTTTTGCAGTAATTCTTCTCAGCCCTAAGGAGCTTGAGAAATCTCTTTCTATCTCTTTTCTTTCTTTCTTTCTTTCTCTTTCTTTCTTTCTTTCTTTCTTTCTTTCTTTCTTTCTTTCTTTCTTTCTTTCTTTCTTCCTCCCTCTCTTTTTGTCTCTTTCTCTCTCTCTCCATCTTTCTGTCTGTCTATCTATCTCTCTTTATCTATGTTCTGGAGGCGGGAGAGGTGAAAAGTGGGAAACTTTTCCCAGGTTTTCTTGCCTCCTGAGGCATCTGTGTCGCCCATTTTTCACCCCCCACCTCCAGAAGCATACTGCAGGCCAAAACCAGGCATAAATGGCTCATTTTTTGGACCAAAAACTGACAGTTTGTGCCTGTTTTTTGGCGTCTTGGGGTGTCGGTGCACCCTGTTTTTCCCCTACCCCGCCTCCAGAATGTCTCTGCAGGCCAAAATTGTTGGTCTTAACTTTCAGTTCCAGCCCACAGGGCTCGCAAAGGTAAGGCCTGCACTCAGCCGAAGGGCGGGTGGGGCGATGTGGGCAGGGGAAGCCTCATGGTCCTGTGTGGGGAAGATTAATGGCTTTGGCGAGCCGTATGCGCACCGTGGGCTGCAGTTGGAGGACCCATGATCCAGCACTACTGAGGTTACTTAGTTAGTAATGAAGCATCGGCAATAAAACAACCAAGCTCAGAATATTATCAGGATGTTGATTGTAAAGCAGTAAGCAAATTTACCAGGGAATATTGACAATATCTTTCTGATGAATGTACATACTCACATTTTAATAAAACATAAAATTCAAATAATAGCAGTATAGTGAAGTGTGATCTTTTGGATATGATAGGTTGTATTTTTTTAATTCAGTGGCTGAAATAATTATCTTCTCTGCTTGGACTATTATTTCATCACAGTTATGTCGAATGCTCTCCAAAAACAGACTAGCAATCTCATCATTTTTCTGCAGATGTTTTAAGATGACACATAAACAAATACTCTTTTTTTAACATAGCTATTTCTTTTACCTTTTTGAACAGCTTTGGGAAGCTGTTGTAATCTCCAAAATGACAGTTTATCTGAATTTAGGTATAGTTTTTTTCTCTGTTGCTTCTCAAACTCTAAGGCTTCTTCAGCATCTTTACGCTCATTTTCTAATCGTGAAATTAACTCGGTGACTTCTGCTACAACAGCAGAAGTTTTCTGCTTTAAAGACTGAATATCTTCAATTAAAAAACAAGTAGTATCTTTTAATGTAACAACACAATTGACCAAAATGTACAATTTAAGTTTCATTTTAATGTTATCGTGTAGCAAGTCCTAAAAAACTAATGCACAACGTTTTAGACTTCTACACAAATTGTGTATGTAAATCTATATACAATTTATATTTTTCAGGTGCATCAGAAATAATAACAATAACATCTTAAAGTACCAAATCTTTTGAATATTCAGAATTAATATAATTGTCACTAGTAGTAGTCTAATCAGAATAAAAGCAAAACATTGCTGTCATTTGGAGCTTCACTAACATAAGCTCATATGAGAACATTGCCCACTTCTACAATCACATAATCTGAATGGAAGGGCTTGGCAGCTTTTTTTCAGTCAGTCTGATTGATAGAGAATAGCAAAATGTCCCATTCACTTGGACAAGTTTAATTAAATATATGAAATTATATATGAAACTATGAGGGTGGGATGGAAGTATATTTCAGTAATTCCAGAAATGTTGCACATAGACTTCCCTTCTCCTAAGAAAAATGCTGCCTGTCTCCAGATGTCTTGAATTCATATATTGAATTGCTAATTCCAATTCAAACAAATAAAAATGAATCCCATCAATCATTCTTATGTGAACTATATCTTAAAGCAGTAAATCTTCAAGGTTTAATGGCTCATTCAAAAATTTATATAGAACAAAAAAAGATTTAAAAATCGTTTTTAAAATATTAATGTAAGAATTTCAAGCTTTAACATTCTGTTTTTAAAGTATTTATTTTTATCTCAGTCGCTTCAAAAAGACTGGAGGAGATAACAAGATATGCTGCAATCATTTGTAAAATGCTGCTGAAAATATGCAGAATAAAGTGTAGAAAAATGTGTGAAACATTGTGTTTAAGATTTGATTTAGGGACGACAGAACATTATATTCAGAATATTATCTGGTGTAGGTTTCTTTGCTCCAGAAGACAAAAACCATCCTTTCTGGTAAATGCCAGTGGTGGTAAGCAGTGAGATTTCACTTTTTGAAGCACTGTAGATACATAGACCTGAATCTAAAGTAATGATTTCAACTTTCACTTTCACTGAATTTGATAAAGGCATGATTCTTTTTCTTCCTGCAATTTCGTTTGCCTCCTTGAAGGACTTGACACAGCATAGAATGATTCCCTTCTTCACTATTTTATTGGAAGTGTTTCAATATTTTAAAATTGAAATTGTAAACTGAATTATACTGCAGCTCTCAAACATTCCCATTATTTCATGGTTCCCTGGAAATAATTACAATTAAACATAATTAATATTAAGAGAAAGCAATTAAATATTTAACCAATATTACCTTTCCAGTGCAATGACTGTTCAGCCTTCACTTCAGTCTCTTTCACAGTTTTAGCATCCAAATCCCTGGGAATATAGGTCAGCATTATAGTCTTTGATCTTTTTTCCTACACTGTATGCTACCACTATATTTTCTCTCTCCAGCACTTTCAAAATCTATTGGTTTAGCTTCCTAATTCTCGATTCTCATCTCAATCCAAAGAAGAAATGGGCAAGAAGTAATTGCTTATTTTAATGTAAAACATGCAATATATAGCATGCTTAACAGTGAATAAAGACCCTGAAGTCTCAGGCCTGAAGAGCAGTTGCAGGAATTGGGTATGCCTAGTTTAAATGAAAAGAAGGACTAGGGGTGACATGATAGCAGCATTCCGATATCTAAGGGGCTGGATGCCACAAAGAAGAGGAGATCAGCCTATTCTCCAAAGCATCTAAAGGCAGGGCAAGAAACAATGGATGGAAATTGCTCAAAGAGAGAACCAACCTAGAACTAAGGGGAAATTTCCTGACAATTAGAACAATCGATCAGTGGAATGACTTGCCTCCAGAAGATGTGGGTGCTTGACACTGGAGGTTTTAAAGAAGAAATTGGACAACCATTTGTCTAAAATGATATAGGCTTTCCTGCCTGAGTAGGGGCTTGAACTAGAAGACTTCCAAGGTTCCTTCCAACTCTGTCATTCTGTTAATTCTCAGTGTGCTAGAAAGAGAAAATTATTAAACACAGGTAGTCCTCAACTTGCAACTTCAACTGGGACCAGAATCTCAGTCACTGAGCAAAGTAGTTTATTAAGCTTTGCATGACTGGAATCCTGGTAATCTCTGTGGCAGTTGTTAAATGATCTCCCAGGTCTTTAAGTAAACAGAAGAAAAGCTGCCTGCCAGTGGGTTTCAGCTCCACGCAAAAATCTTCCTGGCAAGCAGGAAAATGTCCCTACAACCTGCTTCAGTTTCCCTGAGTGCATAGAAATAAAATCCTTTGGTGAACTGTAAGAATGGAACTAAAATCTTCAGGATTTATTTTCCATTCCTGAGAACACCAAGGGATTTCCTTTCATCTCTGTGCAGGGAGGGGAAATCCTTCAGTGGGCTACATGAAGAGAACTGAAATTTTCAGGATTTCTGGAATCTTTGATGGGCTGCAAGAATGGAGCTGAAATCCTGAAGAAGAAGCTCCCATCCATGCATGTCACTCTGAGAAAAGGCAGTCTCTAAATTTTGATAACTAAATAAATCTCTGTGGGCTGCAGAAAAAGATATGATTTCAACCCTATTCCTGAAGCCTGCTGAAGGATTTCAGGTGCTCTCTGTCTTGCCATCTTCCCCAGTAACTTTCTCAGGACGCCAGCGGAGAAGATTGCTAATAGTGATCACATAATTGCAGGGTATTTGGCAATTGGTCATAAATGTGAATCAGCTGCCAAGTGCCTGAAATGTAGTCATATAACCAAGGGGGGGGGGGGGACTTGTAACATTTTACAATGGCTGGAAGTTCTTTATGGGCCGTAAAGCAACTTTTCAAAGACTGTGTAAGTTTGAATGGCCATTAATCAACTTGAGGACTACCTGCACACAAAAACTAGTAATAGTATTATAGTATATATAATGAAATGAATTAAAATTTTATTAAAATCAATATTAGAACAAGGTTATTTTTTTGTTCTAATATCAGATCTTGACGGCCCAGTTTTTCTGGTAATAGCATTTTAAGTTTAAATCAATAGAATAGTAATTGGCAGTATTTCTCCTTATATTTTAGTTAGAAGAGTGTTTATAATAATTATTGAATCAAAACATATAATTTTCTTACCGTGGAAGTTTTTCCAAATTATATAAAACTTCATGCTGTGAACATAAATCAGATTTTCATTGAAACATTTCATTTTTTAGATTTTCTTCCATACATACATAACCATAATACTTTTCCCTTTCACTGTAGCAACATTATGCAAAGTGCAAAAATAAAAGGTGACCTTCTAAGCTCCTCTCATATATTTGTTTTGAAATTCAAACTTAATTCCTCAATTCATTGTGGTATAGTAGTTTAGACCCCAGATGTCAGACCTGGAGCCCAACTTTCTCTTTGGATCTTCAGGGCTGCCACATTTAGTCCATATGCCTGCTGTGGGAAATTGGAAGTGGGAGTTGCATGGAGTGGGTAGAGATAGCCAAAATAACATTCTTTTCTCTGCGAGTCAAGGACATCCAACCTGCACCTGGAGAGGCATGACTGGGAAGCATCTCCAGTTGGGACAGTGGGTTGATTGGACCATGTCATGGACTTGTGGGTGCAGGGGAAGGGACTTTGATTTTATTTTGAGTGGGGAAAACCTGGGGTGCTTTTCGATTCGGGTTTTCCTAGCTATACCAATATGACATCTCTAATAAAATGGAACTTTGAGGAACTGTTGGCCTCGGAGTCTTATTAAGTTGAGGGTGTTACTTGGAACCCTGACATTAGGTTAGAAACCAGGATACTATGAGCCTTAGGCATGAAAGCTGGCTGGGTGACTTTGGACTAGTCATTCTTTCTCAGCCCTACTCATATAGCAGGATTGTTGTTTTGGGAAAAACAGAAATAGTATTAGGTATGTTTGCCGCTTAAAAATAATAGGATTTTTAAAAATCTAAAAAAATGTATTTCTTTTATACTATCACTGCATTAATTTCATTTGCAACAGTCTTTACCTTGTCGGTTTACAGCAAACACTTCTTAAAATTCTCATTCCCACTCAATTTTATTTTTAAACTTTTCTTCATATATTTCACTCTCATTTTCATATAATAAAGGCACAAGTTCTTATGCGAAGACATTTTCACTTCTTTTGACAAACCTTCAGTTTTTACATCAGAGCAGTTTACTCATTGTCTTCTTACTTGCATTTGCACATCCTAAAATTTTTCATTTCCCATTTTTAATAAAAATTCTATCAAATGTATACAATTTCACTTACTAAATGTAATTCTTCATAATTTATAACTTACAATCATTCATTCAATTTTTCCTGTCATTGTTATTGAAAGCAGTTTTGCTTATTTTCAGAAACATTCTTTTCTCATATCACTACTTTTTATCAGCAACTCCATGTTTTACATTTGTTCAGTCACCTCATATTATTTCAATAAGAATACTGCTACATAACCACCCATTATGGACTAATCTTATGCAGATTTACTATAGCCTAATCTCCCCATAATATTTGCATTCACTCTTACTTTGTAGAGGGGAAAAATAACAATATTCTTTTGATCTTTAGATTTAAAAAGTGCTTTATGTGTGTTAAAAAAAAGTTGCACCTACTTCATAAAGCATGCATCCCCCTATTTTAAAATTTCTCAACTTATGTCATTGTACCTTACCATTTTTCAAGAGTTCATTTATGTTGTTCCTTTTCATTGACGTTTTTCTTACATATTAACATTTATAACATTCCTTTCACTGTTTGACATGGCATTTTTATTCCTTAAATACTTCCTAATCATTCCTTTACTTAGTGTCGTACCAAACTGTTTTATTGTTTTATACTTAATGTCTATTTCTGTGCTGGAGGCTCCTTCTTTATTATTCCCCACCTACTTTTAAAACATTATTTTTTTTAACCAAAATTGCTCTGCTGATGTGGCTCCCATCATCTGGAGCATTATGCCCATCCCTTGAGGTGGGATCCACACCCAGCCTTCTGGCCTTCTGAAAAGCCTTTAAAACATGGCTGTATATGATGTATAATCTGACGTATCTGTGGGGCATTAAATTGAATAATTTTTGGTGATAGTTATCTTATCAAGCTCTTAGTAGCCCAGTCAACTGAAGTAAAGATTCTCATAGCCTTCCCTAACAAGATTTGTTGGGGGGGGGGGGGGGAATCAAATAAAACTGACCCAGATGAAGTGGGTGGGAGCAAAGTGTGCACAGGGGGTGTTATCTACTCCATTGGCCACCCCCAAAATGCCACATCCCAAGATAGAGTCTGTGTGACCATATAATTTATGAAGTATTAACATTTATCTTTAGAGCATTGATTGAGACACTGATATCTGACATGTACAAATGTCAGGCTATTTTTGAATATTCTCCTTTAAGTGATTCATTGACAGCAAAGAATGATGATGAAATGAGCTTTTCTGAAAGCAGTGTTGTAGCTATGAAATATTTCTAGGAAAACCTGAAACGTCCATATTCTGATACATTTTTTAATATCATGCCTTAATTATTTCTGCAAATAATTCAAGGTGGTAAACATACCTAGGTAATATTCCATCCTCCTCCTATTTTGCTGCAAAAAATGTTTTAATTCTCTAGATATTCTGACGTCCACTGTCAATTTTATAATGGATATAGTAACTAAAACAATACAAATAAATATTACCTGCAGAAAAGATTCTTCCAATTTCACTTCTAAATCTTGTACTTGATTAATGACTTTATTAACACATGAAGCTGGAGTATTTACAGCAGCACAACTACGTTGTTTGTTGGGAATGCCTATTGAAATATTTTCATTTATATCTAAAAAAACCCAGAATAATTATATTTAAACATTGTTTATCATTGAATACATTTGTGACATCTACAGGTCAAATTAGATGGCTCTACATTTACAGATTCTGCTTGCATTGTTTATTCATAATGCTAAACTACAGTCAGTTTTTTTTCATTGATGTGCAAACTCACTCATTATGGTTTAGCATTTATGTGTAAACCTGTTGATTATTACTATTATTTAATAAACTAAGTTGACTTAATATGTATGAAAACAGCCAATATAGGTTTTTGAGGGTTTATTCTTCTTTTTCAGCCATTCTGTTAGTGAATAATTAGCAGTGAATCAGACTGATGAGCAAATTCTGTGAATTGAAGTCACAAAGGGTACCCAGATTGGAAAGGCTATGATCAAATATGCCAGTCAAGTATGTTCATCCCAAAATTGGTCATTAATTAAAAAACAAAATTATAATTACCAGGTTCATGCAAACAATTGTGCTAAATTATCTAGGGAATTCAATATCATTCATTTGCTGATCAATATATTGACTACATCTGTTCACATTGCAATTTCTAATTTGTCCCTTCTGAAAGATTCCTTGATTTTCACAGCTTGGTATGGAGGAATCCATTTAGTTAATGGGGTTTGTTTTATTGCCAGGCAGAGATTATAGAAAAAGTCAATAAATAAGAGGCAGAATAAGAAATGATGATCTCAAAAGACAAGTCCAAAAGAATATACAAATGTATCAAAATAAACTTTTTACAGTAAATATGTTTTAGAAAATGTCAAGTTATATAAAGTTGAAAAAAACAAAAACAAATACCTTCTGTTTCTTTACAGTTTTCCTTGGAACAGGGGGAAAATAACTGTGCATCAGTCATTGTTATTCATAGCTTTTTGCAATCTAATTTTTAAAAAGAAATAAAGATATAAAAATACAGAAATTCATACTGTGTCAATCATACTTATTACATTAATGAAAAATCTGCAGCTCATAACCAAGTCCTGTATACTCCAGGGAGATTCAGCTACTTTTCCAGGTTGAAAAGTTGTTTTCAACAATCAAGTATACATGTTTTAGGAAAACAATGAGTCTCTTAAGGAATATTTATTGAGAGGATAGAGTATTCTGCCGCCCAGACCAATGTTTTATTTTTGAGGTGGAAAATAATAATGTTGCTGTACCTCGAATTAAGGAATAAAGGGCTGTAAAAAAGGAGTTTTAGTGGGTATATTAATGAAGAAGAAATTCTAATTCGGGGTGGGGGATCTTGCTTCCACAAGTGATCTTTTAATAGTCATTCATGGGGAAAAGTCTTTAATGCCATAGCAAAATGATTTTTATGCCAAAATTATGAAGAATAATCACCATAATATGAAATCATAGAATTGCAATGGGATGGATGTTATAATTGAATATCTAAAGCTAACCGTCTACTACTGGTGTGCTGCAATGAGATCACCCTAGGTGCCTTGAAATTTCCGGAGACTATAGACCCGTGATGGCGGACCTATGACATGCGTGCCCAAAGTGGCATGTGGAGCCATGTCCCCTGGCACATGCGGCATTGTCTGTTCCTCTTCCAGTTTTCTGGTGTGCATGCATGCACGATGTTCAGCTGGCTTTCATGCGTGAGGCAGTGCTGAAAACTAGAAGAGCTGGTCTTTTGTTTTCCTGCATAAGCAGGCACGTCGGCCAGTTGATCATCGCGCACGCATGCATGTCAGTAACCAGAAGACTAGTTGGCCACTGCACATGCGCGCGCTGGAAACCAGAAGTTCATTTTCCGGCGCACACATGCTCCCTGTGCAGCTCTTCTTCTGGGTTGTGTCCCAGACGAGTGCGCACGCTCCCTTTTCAGCACTCAGTGCCAAAAAGGCTCACCATCACTCTATAGACTTTTGTGTCTACATGAGTTATACTTTGTTCCGGAGCACCAGTCGCATTGCGGGCTCTTGGCCATTCCCCACTTAAAGAGCTTTGTCTTAGTTCTGGCACATCCTGTCCCGATTCTATTCAGGTAGCTCCATATTTTGGGGGGCAACTGAATTCCTGGAAATGGTTTTGTTGGATCTATGTGATCTGTCTGATTGTGGTTAGTAAAAGTCATTCATCTTAATCATCATTCTTCACCTAGATTGTAAGACTGTGGTATGCTATCCCAAATTGGTTTCCTACATTTAAGCCTGTTAAGAGGTAGAGAATTTAATATTTTATATATTGGAAGATCTCTAGGAGTTGATGGCATGTTTATCTCATACTACTCTTGGACTGTCTGTTGTTGTCACCTGAGATCAGGAGGGGCAATATTTAAAAGAATATGGAACCATGGATTTAAGGGTTCCAGATATTATTCTTATTGTATCATTAAGGTGAGAATCAATCTTGTTGGTATGAATGAGAGTAAAATTTGCCTTTCCAACACACATTTCCCCAGGAATCAAAATGGGTGTCTTCTGTAATCTTGACTTTATCTTGATCAGGGGTGTCAAACTAGTGGACCGCGAGCTGGATGCATCATGCACAGGCCATGCTTACCCCAGTTCTGTGAAAGGAAAAAAAACATAATGAAATGTCACATGACACCAATGTGATGCCGCAGGTTTGACACCCTTGATCTAGATGGTGGGGTAGAGAAGGCTTTACACTCACCATTTGCCAATGATACTTTAAAAAGAACTATTTCCCTTTACTAGTACTAGCATCAGGGAACTAGATTGATCAATATGGAAGGGGAAAATTTAAACTTTTTCCTCTTATTAGCATTAATAAAAGACAGAGATGCTTTAGCTTTGTTTCCTATCTCAACCCAGGGAATAGAAAGGCCAAAATGGAAAGTCATGCGTGACAAACTAAGTACATCCTTACTGCTTCCATAGGTATGAAAACACTGTAGCAGCCAAGAGCTGCTAATCAAAAGACCTTGATTAATTGATCATCAGCAATGATCCCTTATGATTCAATAAGTTATAGAACTATCTTTAGCAGCCATAACTTGAAGTAATCATTTTCTGTATGACTTTCAGTCTCTCACGTCATTGTGGAAGAATTTTGGCCCACTCTTCTTTACATTGCTTCATTTCATTGAGGTTTGTGGACAATTGTTTTATGCAATTATTTTGAAATCCCACCAAAACATCTTAATCAGCTTGCGATCTGGACTTTGCCTGGGCCATTGCAATAACCTTTATTCTTTTTCAGCCATTCTGTTGTAGATTTGCTGGTGCGCTTGAGGTCATTGTCCTGTTGCATGACCCAATGTCAGATGTGCTTTTAGCTGTCGGACGGATGGTCTCACATTTGACTCTAGAATACTTTGTTATACAAAGGAGTTCTTGGTCAACTCAAAGCCTGCAAGGTGCCCAGCTCCTGCAGCTGCAAAGCAAGCCCAAATCATCACCCTGCCACCACTATGCTTCATGGTTGGTATGTTTCTGCTGATATGCTTATTTGGTTTTGCCAAACATGGCACTGTGTAATATGACCAAACATATCCACTTGGGTCTCATCTGTTCAAATGACAATGTTCTACAAGTCTTGTGACTTATTCAGATGAAACTTTGTAAACCTAAGCCATGCTGCTGTGTTCTTTTTAGAGAGGAGAGACTTTCTCCTGGTAAACCTTCAAAACAAATATTTGTTCAGTCTTTTTCTAATTGTATTGTCATAAAATTTAACATTTAATGTGCTAACTGAGGCTGTTGAGTATGAGATGGAACTCTTGGATTTTTTTGAATTTCTCTGAGCATTGCATGGTCTGCCCTTGGGATGAATTTGATGGGACATCCATTCCTGGGAAGATTGAAATGGTCTTGCATATTTTCTACTTGTAAATAATTTTCCTCACTGTAGGATGTAAATTGTTTGGAAATGGCCTTACAATCCTTCGTAGATGGATGGGCAGCAATAATTGCTTCTCTAAATTCACTGCTGATATCTTTCCTCTTTGGGATTGTGTTAATACCACACCCACACACCAATGTTGGAGACCAGCAAACTCCTAAAACTTCAGCTTTTATAGAGGTAATCTCACTTACTGATTATCAATTGATCAAAGGCAATTAGCAACACTTGGCTGTTACTTAGCCTCTTCATACCTATGGAAGCAGTATATTTAGTTTTTCATACATGGCTTCTCCATTTTGGCTTTCTTTTTGTAAAATAAATGATGACATGGTGTAATATGTCATGCATTATTCATCTGAGGTTGTATTTACCTACTTTTAAGAACTGCAAATTACAGATGATTTATACTATGTCCTGATACATAAAACCATAGAACTCAAAGAGAGTGGACTTTTTAAGGCCCCCAAAAATTAATTTAGAAAACAACTTTAGAATATTTAGAATTAACTAGAAGCAAAGTTATAAAAACACTAAGATGAAATTGTTAACAAAGTAATCATGCTGTATGTAAGAGTACTGTATTCCACCATATTACAATAATCTGCTAGCTGCATTTAGAACAGATGAAGACATGCTTATATTCCTTCATTTCCATTTTTTCCTCTCTCCTACTTTTCTCCGCTGTAATCAATTGGGGAAAGAATTTTAAATTCAACTAAGTGATTGGTCTGAATTCCCCCTGGATTGGAAGGATATTAAAAATGATTGGTATGCAGCACATCCATTTTAAGGCTTTTCAAAAGTACATTCTGACAATGAAGACTGAGAGATATATGAAATAACCCTTTCAAATTATTTTCAGGTGCTGCTGTATGGTCCTAACAACAGTGTAGCACTGGTTTTATATATTCCTTCAGTTATTGTTTTATCCACTGCATCTATCTTGCTGTAGGTTGCTTGGCCTGGGGTCTTGATAGGAACCTGCTATATTGGGGGTGGCTGAGTAGAGAAGATCTCCATCTCAGACTATACATCATCTTGGTTTTTAGCTTTTCTATTTAATTCTTCTAATTTTAGTTTGTTTAGTTTAGTTTTTTAACTTTTTATCATATTGTAAGCCACACTGAGTAACTGCACCAGTAAGAAAGAAATTTAATAAACAAATAAAGGCAATCTAGATTGAATTACTAAAGCTTTGTTCTATGACTGCTCTTCTTGTTTACAGAAGAGTCGATAGACACTTTAATAAATCTGAATGTCTACCAAAACTTGTAGAGCAAACAGAAATCTATTAACCCACTGATCTGCTGTTTAAATATACTGATTAAACATCCATCTATGTTAGTTGGCGTAACCACATATATAAGAATACTATTCCTTTCTATAGACATATATACTGATTAGCACAATTGACATGTTTGTGTTTTGGATTTTGGTGCTTTTTAAAGGACTGATCAGAAAATAAGCATCTCTTTTATATTTATTTAAATGTAGCAGGTAAAATATTTCAGCATTTTATCAGAAAATAGGATTATACTTATATTTGACAAATAAATAAAACATGTCTAAAACATGATAAAAGAGCATTTTAAAAATGCATTTTCTTCTTGTTAGAATATTTTTACCAAATGTTTTGCTTTTAATTAAATGTTTAATTTAATTAAATGTTTTGTTTTAAATTATGTCAGTTTATCATTATATTTTAACTATTTTATCCTCTATTTTTTAAGCAACAAAACAAAAAAGTATATAAAATAATTTTGCTTAAGTATATTGTCTTTACTTCAGTATGTCTAATTAGTTTTATTTTATACTTTCTGTCAATAATTAGGAATGTAGCAATGTGGGTTTTTTTCAAACATATGGAACAATTAAACTAATTTTCAATGTGCAGTTACTATGGAAACTAGAATATCTTAAAAGTGTTACAAATTAAAATGCCCTTTTTGCATTAATATGCTTTTTTTTTAAATGTGAATGTTTACAAAAATGTTAAAATTAAAAAAAATATCTACAGAGGACAAAATTACTATGGGCATATTTTCATGCATGTGAAGATTTGTTTGGAAGAAAATATGATCAATTATTCAAAGTAAAATGGAAACCTGAAATGGGCAGTTAAAAAGTTAGCATTTTGTAAAAATGTGTAATATAGTATAAAATATCTGACACTGTTTCAAGTCCAATTCAATTTGATTTTGAAGGGTGATTTTTAACTTTTAAATATACAAGGGTATGCATATATAACAATAATTCTCACTAGCTAGAAATCACTTTAATGGGATTAATGCAAATCTATAGGAAACTATTATGAAGTACAAAAACCTCAAATTTTGTAAAATATGGGTACAGAGAAAGTCGACAGTTCGAATCCCTAGTATAGGTCTCCTGCGTAAGCAGAGGGTTGGACTAGATGACCTTCAAGGTCCCTTTCAACTCTGTTACTGCTATTATTATTTGCTGTCATCCGCTTACAAATTCCTGGTTTTCCTCACAAAATCTAATCCCTTCATTTCCACACTACAGCCGCGATGCACGACCAAAAGCCTAGGCGTCCTGAACTAACTTTGGTATATTTCAAACCCCGAGTCACGGCCGCCATTTTTATTTTTTTGACTATATTCTAATGACGCCCCGATGACAGGTTAGGAGACAAGGAGTTCGACCTATCGCGTTATGGAACCATGGTCCAAAAGAAACTCGGCTCCGCCTTCCGGGTAAGATAAGGTCAAACGGGCTCGAGTATCCTGAATCTCGGCCAATAGAGGCAACAAAACGGGAAGTAGGGCGGAGCTCTAGGATCTCAGCGCCCCTCCTCCAAGTCCCACCCAGCCGGGCTCCCGGTTGGAAACACGTGCGAGCTTCTGCTCATTTCCCGCCACAACAGTCACGTGAACACCGATCTCAAGTTCTGGTGGTCCTCGGGCCCCTCTCCGTCCACCCGTCTAGCCAGGAGCCGGGCTCAAATCCTTGGCCTGCCGCTGCCTCAGGGTACCCGGCTCCCCCGTCACCAGTTTCCTGCTCTTGCCGCGGTGACACCAACCACGATTCGCTTTTGGCGCTTGTACTTGTAAGCTCGGCCTTGCCATTCCCTTCTTTCAGCTGCCCGCGTTGCGTGCTGTAGTCTGGGGTTCGTTATTCCTGTCTCCATGACAACAACGGCTACACGCTTCGAAGAAGCTTGTGCGGCCCCGCAGCAACACTCCTCCCCCTCGTTAGCACAACCCCAGCCTAGAAGGGGCGGACGGGAAGCACGGCAGCGCTCCTTACCGTTTCTCTACTCGAAGCGATCGTGGACCAGGAAGGGCGGGTTGTTTCCTAGCGCTAACACTCGGCGCAGTTTTAAAACAATGGAAATTTTCAGATTTTCATAATCTGAATCTACCGATTATCCTCATTAATTTTTTTAAAGATAGAATCGTAGAGCCCCCTCCCCCCTTTTTTTAAAAATGTAGATTTTATAATCTAACTAAACCTTCCTCAACTTGGCTCCTTGGTTCCAAATAGGTTGGAACTGCAATTCTTAGAATCCAGTGTCCACATACCTATCAGTATATACATTTCATTAGATTAAGGTGACCAGATTTTCAGATTGGTAAAGAGGGCCACCTTGGGGGGGGGGGGGGGGGGGCTTGATTAGAAATTTTATACGGAGCAACGAAAATTTTCAAAAATAGTATTGTAATATTTTTTTATTTCAACATAACTACAATTTACAAATATAAATTGTAACTCTTGCCAAACATCAAAATTTTGATCGCATGACCATGAGGATGCTGCAACGGTTGCTAAGTGTGAAAATGGTCGCTAAGTGTGAAAAATGGTCATCAGTCACTTTTTTCAATGGCATTGTAACTTTGGTCACTGAGCCCATTATACCACCTTTCTTGCCACAGTTCTTAAGTGAATAACTGCAGCTGATAAGTTAGTAACATAAGTGAATCTGGTTTCCCCATTTGACTTTGTCAAAAGGCAATTAAAATGACCCCAGGACACTGAAACCATCATAAATACGAATCTGTTGCCAAACATCAAAATTTTGATCGCGTGACCATGAGGATGCTGCAACGGTCACTGTGAAAATGGTCGCTAAGTGTGCAAAATGATCATCAGTCACTTTTTTCAATGCCATTGTAACTTTGGTCACTAAATGAACTGTTTGAAAGCTAAGGCTAGCTTGCATTATAATGCCTTATGCTAGCTTACATTTTCAAGAGAGAGAAGCTAAACTCCTTATTAGAATTGAAATAGAAATGAGTAGAGTAGAATGCCCCCTTTAAAAAAAGTAAGTTTTTTTTTTAATGACTCAATGCAGCCAAGTTCATTATATGGCATCATGCAAGCCTTGCCACATCTTATTATGCCATCATCGCTATATCTCTTTAGAAAGTCTACACAAATATAGTTTGTAAATCCCCCTATATTGCTCCTTTCCCATGACTCCTGATGCTGGCAAGTAGATTGCCCTTGCCCACAGAAGCTCAAGAGGAGAAAATTGGATAAAGCACACCTTAGTCATGCTGGATGAAAATTTAAATTTCTAACTTGCCTCTTTTTTGGGGGGGGGGGGCATCAAGGCTGTCCAGGAAGACCAGCAGAATAATAATTTTTAAAAAAGAGATAGACTTAATACGATAAATAGAGAAATGTGTAGAGAAATTTAAAGAATGAAGAGGGATGGATGAGTTTTAAAGAGTCTGGGGTTGCAAAACGGGGGTTATTAATCTCTCTCTCTCTCCCTCCCTCCCCCTCTCTCTCCCTCCCTCCCTCCCTCCCTCCCTCTCTCTCTCTCCCCTATTTTCCCCATAACAGCAACCCTGTGAGGTGTGAATTGGGTTGGTGATTAGTCCGAAGTCATTCAACCGGCTTTCATGCCTAAGGTACGACTAGAATTCACAATCTCCTGGTTTCTAGTCTGCCATAACCATTAGACCAAACTATTACATTTTAGTATCCATGCAATAGATGACTAGATGTTTTATTACAATTATACATAGTGCAAAACCACATTCTGCAGATTTTCAATATTTGCATTGACTGAAGAACAGATTCTTACAAATTTTCACATGGCAGAATATAATTTATCACCCAATAAGTTAAAGAAAAACAATAGTAAGAAAGGCAGCTAATCTTCAGTTACAGCTCTAATCAGTATCAATATTTAATCCTTTTTGTCATTTAATGGACATTTCATCTTTTGTCCACTGAATGAATAATGGCTGGAAACTGACCAAGGAGAGATTCAACCTAGAAATGAGGAACTTTCTGACAGAACAATCAACCAATGGAACAGCTTGCCTTCAGAAGTTGTGGGGCTTCATCATTTGAGACTTTCAAGAAGAGATTGGACTGCCATTTGTCAGAAATGGTGCAGGGTCCCCTGCTTGAGCAGGGGGTTGTACTAGATGACCTATGAGGTCCCTTTCAACTCTGTTAATCTGTTAAAGTTTAATGATAGCCTTGTGTTTAAAACCTATTCCAAAATTGTTAATGCATGTAAAATTACCACAATTTTTATCCTCCTGGGGAATGAAGGTAAGTTAAGGACTTATCAGTATGATGGGCATGTTACTGATACTCACTTATACAGTTGTTGCAATAGACACTTGATTGTTGATTTTCTGTTCTCTTAATGAGTGTTTTATTCTAAACTTAACAATAATATGATAATTTGTAACTTTCTGGTTTCAATTGGCTTACCTTCTCTGATGTCATAGAAAACATTTGCAAGCCTTATCCTAGAGCACCTTAGTACGTCAAGGAAATCTTAGAATATGAATGTCAAAATCTGTGACCAGCCTATGTGAAATTGAACCCCCTCAACTATGTCAGTACTCCATGAGTTTTTGAAATATGCTGTGTTAGTACAGATCAGCTCAGTGATCTTGGAACATTTCGATGAAAAAAGATAGACAACATGCTGTGCCTATATATGTGGTGGGTTTAAGCAATGCATCAGTATTTCAGATATATAATCTTAAAATTCATAAATGAACATGAGCAGTAAGCAGAATAAAATAGTAATAAATATTGTATCATTATAATACAGATTTTGTACTATCATGAAAAATATCCCATTTCTAATACTTTTTTCAATGATTGTTTTTCCTAGTATATAGAATACTTGTTTATGTTGCAAACATTTTATAAATATCTTTCCTTGAGAGTTAAGGGATATTTAAGAATGAGAGAGACATTAGTTTTTTTTTAAAGTCTAAAAACTGGATTTGAAAAGCAGACATGCTGATTTATGCTTTTTTATTTTTAGAAAGTGAATCTTATACATACACATACACATACACATTACACATACACATACATACATATGCTTTATGTTAATATCTATTATTTCAATCATTTTATATAGGGCCAAAATAATTAATAAATGGTTACTGACACAAAAGCAATGACTGGCAGTCTTAAAATTGGATGAAAATACCAAACGTTGTCATTTGACAACTTTAAATTAAATTTGGAGGTGGAGAGAGAACAATACTTAATACATACCGGTAACTCCTGAAGGAATAAACCTTACAACAAGGAAGTGGTAAAAAGGAAGGAGTGCTGAGTAATCTGCAGGAGATATAGCAGGTAACCCTAAGAAAGTTAATTTATTAACAGACATGTATTTGGTATGGCAGAAAAATTGTATGAGCAATTTAAGGGTTAACAAAAAATTACTGAAGACCAAATGACCATTCCTTCCCAGGCAGATTATATGAGATTATAATAAATGGAGAAAATTTTTGCTAGGCATTGTGCTCTATGCATTTAAATCACATCTGTTTAATCTGTACACTATTTCATCTTATTTTAGCAATAAAATATAGTTGGTTAGAAAGATAAACTTAAAAACTATAATGCTAAAGAAAAGATAATTTAGCTATAATTAATAAGTAATTTACTCTGTGATTATGTGTGAAAGAATATAAATCTGGTTTGGGAAAAGAAATGAGCAATGAACCATTACTCAGCATTGAGAAAAAGTATGAGAAATAAATTTAATGTCCTGTTGATTTTGTTTGGTGCAAGAGGTGGTTTGGGAAAACTGACAGGTTTTCAAAATTTTATTATTGTGCCCTACAACAAGTCCATTCCTTTCCCTGCCTTTTTTTTTATCTTGTCAATCTTGAAGAGCGGATATAGTGTATCTTTTATTTCTGAACTGCAATACACTATTCAATATAATAATTTCTTCAGAAAATTAACTTGCACTTACTTCCACATCCTTAAATCAAGAGAATGTTTGCCTTTGAAATGTAAATAGTGCAACTTCATAAAAATTTCTTCTCTGAAACATTTTTTCAGTTTCTCTTGTCACATTCTGAATCATATTGAAGGAATAAAGTAGAAGAAAGATACAGCACTTTGAAGATAACAGTCTGAATTAACATAGTTAAATGTAAAGGTCAACTTCTCTTTAATATTAATTCAAATATGAGGAATCCCCAATGTAACTAATTGGTTATAGTATAAAAATAATTTTCAATATTGAAAACAAGCCACATTTCTGAATTTTAAATGTGCCAAGTGGATTTTATTATGCATCGGGGTCAGGTAAAGCATGCCTAAAATTACATCAGCAATTTACATATACGTTGAGTTGGCCAAATGACTAATTGAAAATTTTTGGGGCAAGTTGAAACTGTATCTTCAAATTGCCATAAATATGTATGTGCTTAATCTGTTTGACTAGCATTCTGCCAAGGGCTACAGTAGCTTATAGCAGTGTTTCTCAACCTTGGCCACTTGAAGATGTCTGGACTTCAACTCCCAGAATTCCCCAGCCAGCATTCGCTGGCTGGGGAATTCTGGGAGTTGAAGTCCAGACATCTTCAAGTGGCCAAGGTTGAAAAACACTGGCTTATAGTACACCAGGTATATACTTGGAAGGATGTATATCTAGAAGTAAATCTGTATAATCATTCAATCAGTACATGTTGCCTATCAAATCTATGTGCCTATTTTGCTAATACAGTTGGGGGAAAGTATAAACCATGAAGCAGATTTTTTTTCCTTCTGGTTTTTAATAATTATGAGTTAGCACAAATAATGATGGCATTATTGCTGAAAACCATGAAAAAATACAAATGAGAGGACAACTCACAGCCAGAGCTGTAAAAGTGATACTTTTGAAGATTTGAACATTCTTTCACCTCCCTCTATTGCCTAATAGTTTTTTAAATTAGTGAATGTAACCTAATGACCAGTTGTTTGAGTGATTAACCTATACAATCTACAGCTCACCAACCTTTATTACCTTCTGTATACCTTCTTACAAAATATCTTACAGTTTTCTTCTTACCTTTTTGTAATCTCAAAATCTTAGGAAAATAATTATATAATGGAAGCAATGAATGTTAGATCGTTGTTTCCTATTAAAAGTAGGCTATAAAAGATATATAAATATCATTATTGCTGATATAAATGGTTATCAACAAATACGTTGAAGTAATAGTGTTTTAAAATACTTCATTTATTTGTTATGTTCAATACTTTTATAGTACCTATTAACAATAAACCCTATGAGGATTTAAATTATAAAATACAAAAGATGCAAAATAGATATATTGAAAACAATTAAAAATAACTTAAAAGAAAAACTACTCTATACAGGCACTAACTATATTAGTTGTGCTGTAGTGATAAGATATAACTACAAATATTTCTCATTTCGGTTCTGATATATTAATTCACTTCATATAATTCCTGAATTAATGGTTTATGAAGGTGGATGAACTGCAGATTCAAAAAATCCTTTGTTATCACATACTAGTTTCTTTGCCTTCATACCTCATATGGCTTTCTTGCTATATTTAAACTAAAGCTCAGATTAATATCAGTTGGAAACCTCAGAAAATTTATACTCCAAATTAGTCTACGTGTAAATATTTTGCACAACAATAATTATGTGTACAATAATTATACAATTATCCCAAAGGATTATGAAAAAGAAAAGAAAGCAGCAATGTTAGCAACAATAGGAATATATAAAGAAATCCACAAACATTTAAAACTAGGATATATTTTTTTCGTAGCAATAGGAATGACATTCTAATTTATTATCTGCTCTTTGATATCTCTTGTATGTTACTAAACCAACCTTGACATCAATAATGTAATTATGTTATCTCCAAAATAACATAATATTTAGTTCATTAACTAGATTGCTTAACCAATTAATTAGAACACTGATTAAACAAAGAATGCTGAATGTAACTGTGTCTCTTCTACAAATTCATAGCATGAAGGGACCTTGACCTGGTCCACAGTCATAAATGTCACCATACAAGAGAACCATAGCAGATAGAAGACATGATTGAATCTTGTATTGACTGTTGAGATATAAAAGAGTTATAGAAAAAGAAATAATTGAAGGACAGAGTTGAGTTACAGCAGAGGTACCATGTTGCATAAATAGTCAACTTTTTACTGATTTATTTTTATTTTATTGACGTAATCGATTGATCTCATGTATCATTATTCTGGATGGCATACAAACAATTATAATTATTTCAGAAACTTTCAAAAAATATTATAAAGGCTACGAGAGAGCATTAGATTATAAACAACGGAGCTACCTTATCAAATTACTATTCCCTTGCAACTGCCAGGATTGGTCACAAAATCAGATATTAAGGGACTTCCAGAAGGTCAGAGATGTAGCAAATCTCACCTCAGGAGATGATGTTCCACAGGCAGTACCATGGCAGAAAAACCTCATCTTTTGGGTCCTAACAATTCTAACAGATGGGACTCACAACCTCCCTCTTATGCCAGACCTGACAAGATGGGCAGAAATAATTGGAAAGAGGCAGTCCCTCAAAACTTCCTCTTTGCGCTATGTATTCAAAATGGACAACGGTCTCTCTGTCTCTCTGTCTCTGTGTGTGTGTGTAGATATATATGTATGTATACAGCATGTATATTATGTAAGTATATGGGTAAGATATATACTTTCTTTTGAGAGCAGGCAACAGAATTTCATTTTTAATGTGTGCCAGTGTACTCACAATAAAAAAATGACAATAAAGGTTATCTTAATCTTAAATAACTCAACATCATGCCATGAAGAGCTTTAAAGGTCAGAACCAACACCTTGAATTAGACTCAGAAGCAAGCTGGCAACCAATGCAGCTCGTAGAGCAGAGATATATATGTGTGCTGCACACACACGTGGGAGCACATATAACTTCCTATGCCACTGAATTCTGTAGCAGCTGGAGCTTCAGAATACTTTTCAAGGGCAGCCCCCTGTAGAGCACATTACAATAGCCCATCTGGGAGGTGACCAAAGCATGTGCAACCAAGAGTAGAATAATAAATAAAATCATTAGTTTTAAAGTTTTTAAGTCCTTTTGATGAAAACTTTTGTGTACTAAAATTAGAAGTGGAAGACGTAAGGTTACCTAAATTACCATCGCCTTTTTATTAGAATTCCAGTTATAGCCTTAGTGTCATTGATTAATTGTTCAGTGCTTAACTGAGCATTACTGAATCTGCAAAGAAAATTTAAAAAATCAGACCAGCCTTCACAGTTGTACTCCACTGAAATCACACTTTGGAACGATCTCCCCGTGGAGATTCGTACCCTCACCACCGTCCAGACCTTCCGCACAGCCCTCAAGACCTGGCTATCCCGTCAGACCTGGGGATAAAGATCGTAATCTGTCCCCACCCGAATGATGAATGAACGTTGTGTACTATTTTTACTTATGTATCGTTTTATGTTTACTGTTTTGTACCCCCCTCCCTATATTTTGTAAGCCGCCCTGAGTCCCCTCAGGGAAAAGGGCGGCCTATAAATAATAATCAAACTAACAAACTAACACTGCCCCAATCCATTTGTCACATAATTGCCAAACATTATTCTGGATTTCTATTATGGTTTTTGTTAAAATCTACATAACTCCATAGCATTGCTATAGCTACTGTTACTTTAATAATCATTACATTGCTTTCATAGTTTACTTTCTCTTGAGAGCTCAAAGAATCATTTATGGATATGTGTCCTCCCGCCTTCCCACTATATTCCCAAACAGCAAATTTATATTGGACAAGACAGAATAAGTGCTTGGCTCATTCTTACCTAATCATCTCTAAGGAGAATAAACGTACACAGGGATTTCTCTGATCCTGGCCCAAGACAGTAGCTTCTATACTATTTTATTTTCTAACTAGACCACGCAACGATGTTAAAAATGGCAAAGTATTTTGAACCTAAAATGTTCCCAAGTTAACACGGGGAAAATCTAGGTTTTCTTTGTTAAATGAGATAGCGGCCAGATTCTTTATTGCCTGCAAAGGTACAGCGAACCTTCAGAATGTATCGGGACCTAGACACATAACTGCGGAATAGATGAAAGTTACATCGCTCGGTAAGGAGGAGCGAATAGCGAGTGGAAAAGGCACATGCAGGAAGGAAATACACTCAAATCGTTGAAGATTCCACTCATTCAAAGAGAAAACGTTTTGGAATCTTCTAAAACTGACAAAATCTAGTGATTCATATCGCGAACGTCTCCGGAATCCGGGAGAGAAGGGAAGATATAACCTATCCCCATCTCTATTTACGTCACTGTTCATTGAAGCGGAGGGGGGAGGGAGGTTGGACCTTCTGTAGTTTTCTAATAACTGGATGAGTATATGGAACGACAGAAGTATAACCCATCTGCTGCCGACAGCCGTGTTCCTAAGCTCCGCACCTGGTCACGGAGACCGAAATCTGGGAGAACGCACAGCAGGCGGCAGCAGACGGCGGCGGTGGGTGGAGGGCGGATCCACTCCACACGCCCCCTTCCTTCGGCGTTTGGTGCCGTAGGGAGTTAAGAATCCGAGGGGGCGAGCAGGTGGGGGGGGGATCAGACCTGGCTTACCCGGCTACTCTGGGCTTGCTGGAGATGAATACGACGGAAGAGCATTCGACACTACTTGTTGACGCCCTGGCCCCACCTGGAACTTGGAACCGGCCATGGTGGGATGTACTGTTGACAAAAAAAAACCCCTTCTTTTCTGTTAGCTCCCACAAACCACAAGACCCGGCATACAAACGATTACCTTCAAAACGAAAACACACACTGTACTCGTAACAAACACAAACGCAGCGCTTGGGCGTATTGCACGTTGGGACATGTAGTCTTGACTTAACGATTTCCCCTATTTGTAGAACGAACAGGGCAGCGGGGAGGGAGACTAGAGTGGGTTGAATAGAGGGTCTTCACAAGCTCTCGCGAGATCTGCGGCAGGCCTTTTCTCTGCGTCTCGTGCGGTTTGCTCGCGATCGCGGCCGCCTCGGCTGGGATGTTTTGTGCAGTCGCCATTCCCTTATGTGACGTCATAGTGCATTGTTGTGACTTGCGTAGCGGAGCATCCCTCAAGCTGTCAGCTGTGTCGCTGCCGCCGCCGCTACTGCGGGAGTGCGAGCCCGAGACGGCCCAGCCCTCCACCGCTCTGTCGCTCCCACGCCCCTCCCGCAGGGGTTCTAGAACTCCACGTCACCGTATCATTGTCTGTGCGGGACCCTCGGGCTCCCCCTCCTTCCCCCCGCCCGTCCCTGCACGTTCCATTCCGCCCCCGCCCCCCTCGAATCATCTCAATGAGATGCAAACATGAAAGACAAGAGGAAGAAGAAGGACCGCACCTGGGCCGAGGCTGCCCGCCTGGTAGGTGCGACCCTAGGCTTTGTGCGTGCGGCGGGGCCGGCCCGTCCGCCCGGATAGCTGGCTGCCTGCCTGCTGTTCCCGGGGCGAGTCGGGGAGGCGCCTAGTGCAGCCCACTCCCGACCCGAGCTCGTTGCATTGTTGCAGTCGGTAGGGGATGCTGGAGTGACCGTGCGGAGCTGCGCCTCGGAGTGCCGGAGGTGCGGGATGAGACGGGAAGCGGAGGCTGCGTTCTCGTGGTGGCGGAACAATGTTCCGTGCGAAAGTCTGCTCACCGGGTGTCTCTGGGAACTACTTTGTTCGTGGACGGTCTGCATGCCACGTTCAGTAGCTAGGTAGTTTGCTAAAGAAGGACTTCTGGTGTTAAAAGGCTGCGCAGCGAGAGGCGCCGGGAGTTAAAAAGAAAACCCTCACAGTACTCTGGGTCCTACTTACTCCTCTTACTCTTGAAGTAAGATCTGGCGACTCTTCCTTAGCCATAAGCACTCTTAATAGTTTGCGGGAAATCCCACCACGAAGTGGCAGACAGAAGAGGAAGAATTTCCTCGACACCTGTGCACTCACTATAGAGATGGGGCATGATGCCTGCCTTTGGGGTTGAAGAGAAAGATTGCAGTCTCATCCCGTTCAAACTCCTCCATAGTGCTTGAATTAATGCATGCATGCATTTATTCATTCATAATTATTAGGACTGTTTTGTGTTTGTGTATGCCTGTGTGGGTGTATGACAGCTTGGAATAAGGGGATCACTTCTTTTCTGATTGTGGAATTTGAAGTCCATAATGTGCTCATTTTATTTCTAAACTCATGCAAGTAAAAAAAACCCATTCCTTTCAAGGGGTAAGAAATAACCTCTGGTTTGAAATAACATTGATGTGAGAGAACAGTTTCTCTGTAGCTGTATGAGAAATGCTGTCTGATATATGAACAACTTAGTTTCAGTTGTATCTTCATGTCTAAGAAGAAGTGCTGCTTCCTTGTCTTAATATGAGCTGCCGAGCACATTTCTCCATAATATGTATATAAAAGTGGGACATTCTCCATAATTTTCTAAGTTTGCAGAAAAAGAAGGTATATCTCTAAGCAAAGAATTAAGGAATCTCTCTTCCTTCTAATCCTCACGTATTGGTGAAACTAATATTCCAGAATGTACCCACTTTCTGGTATGTTTGTGTTAGATGTCAAGGAATTTTCTTGCACAGGTAGACTTTATCCTTTCTGTCTTCTCAGAAAAAAAATTATATTTCTCAAACAATTTTTCCCCAAAATTTTTCAGCAGAAATAAACCTGTCATTTCTTTCTTACCCATTTCTTAGTGATATGTTGCATTTTCTAAAAAACATGATTTTCAGATTTGGAATAGTGGTCTTTAAATGCTGAAAATTAAGATGATGTACTTTCTGGGAAAATTCCATTGAATTCAGTGGGATTTAATATAAACTGTTAAATATTGCTGTACATAATGGTGGGTTTATTTATGAAATTTGGTTTCAGGAAATAAGTTGAAAATAGCTTCTTATTGTTAGCTTTTTGGTAACTTACCTGTGATGACATTCATTTGTTCCTGTGCCATGTATGTTACCATGATAATATATAATTCCCAAACACAGTAAAATATAAGTATCAATACTGTAGCCTATTTATATTATTTGTTTCTAGATTGTCTATAGTTTAATAGGGAAGCTATTTTATTTTTATCTGTTGTACAACATAATGATCTGCACTTCACTCTTACAACTATAGATTGTCCTTTTTTTATCCCTCTGTGTCAGTTTTGACTTCTGGTGACTGCCAGAACTGGCTCTGCAGTTTTCTTGGTGAGGTTTTTTGGAAATGGTTTGCTATTGCTTCTTACCTAGGGCTGAGAGAGAGTGACTGGCCCAAGGTCCCAGCTTGGCTTCATGTCTAGGGCAAGTCTAGAACTCACAATCTTTCAGTTTCTAGCATGGTGCCTTAACCACAACCAAACTTACTCTCTATAGAAAGTCTACATACAAGTAAAGCAAAATAGCTTAAATTCAACTTAACAAGTTTACATTGAAATTAAGTTCACACAATTCCCATTGAAGAATAAGACCTGGTCTGGATTGCAATCATCAGTCACGTAATTTTCTAAGAATGCCTCTGGGATCTATTCAAACCAGAAATATTTTTGGAAATAAAGTTCATGTTTGTAGTTTGCATGGAGTTTCCCATTCATATTTTACTAATTAAAGGAATATTTTACAAATTGAAAAGACAAAGTGCCAAGGAACAGGTTGGGTGTGTTATCACCAATGGGTGCCATGGATGCTATTTCTATAAGAGCTTTTATTTTTCTGACAAGTGCAGATTAATTCATTATGTGCTATCAAGTTGCTGTTTTCATATATGACCAGTTTAAGCCAAGGATTCTATTAAGGTGATCTTCATATGCAGGACTAGATAAAGGCTGAAAGACCATCCTTCTGTACATTTCAACTTGGATCTTAATAAAAAAGAAAACCGGTACTTTGTGTGTATGCTGTGATAACATTTTTAAAGACTTTCTGAAATGTATTGAAAGTAAGTTAATATTACCTGGTTCCTATTAAGGTCAAAGTAAAACACTTGATCATGACTAATCCATTAATTTCAATGTGACCTAAATGTAGCTAACTTTTTACTGATCTAACCCTATAGAATTGCATTACTGTTTATATTTAAAAGTTCTTCCAGTTCTTCACCTCGAGCAATATCCATAACAAGCCATAATGTCAAAATGTCATAGCACTAAGGATGTAACTTAGAACTTGTATTTGATATCTGACACAAGCATATAAATTATGTAATTTATATCATGATCTGAGTCATCATCTGTTCCCTATAACAATAGCAATAGTACTTAGACTTAAAGTATATGCTGCTTTACAGCCCTCTAAGTGGTTTACAGAGTCAGCATGTTGCCCCAACAATTTGGATCCTCATTTTACCCACCTTGGAAGGATAGAAGGCTGAATCAACCTTGAGCCTGTGATATTTGAACTACCAAATTGCAGGTAGCCGGCAGTCAGCAGAAGTAGCCTGCAGTATAACCACTGTGCCACCATGGCTCACCCTATGCTCCCTTTCTGTGGATGTCTAGGCCCCTTCCCTGTGTGCAAATTTTACTGTGTGTGGTGGTCTCTCATGAGGAATAAGACATTCAGCCAAGATGTCTCGGGATGAGAGCTCAGAACAGACTCTGAAGCCCCCTTTTATTCTTATTACACTCATTAGCATACAATGTTATCACTTAGGGCCAGAGCTTGCCTGTGGCCAGTTATTTTTAGGATTCATTCATCCTGTTTTCCACGATACACATAAAGGCTATCCAAAATCAAATTAAAGGGTAAATGGGGAAAAGTCTGAAAAGCCAAAATCGTAGCGGCAGGTTCAGCACGTTGAGCAGAGGTTTGAGGTGGGGTGGTTTTTGTGTGCCAGGATCCATCCTGTTGCCACACACAAGAACCATATGTTTTTCCCCCATCCACAAAAAGCGTCAACGAATCCGAGAGAGGGGAGGTTACCAAGGAAGTAGACAGAGAAAGGGGAACGTTAAGGAAAAGTTGAAAACGGGGATCAGAAGGTAGATGACAAGACACAAAACCCGACCAATTGGCCAAGGAAAGTTGTAAGACATCAGATGTGGCCAAAAGGGGTTCCCAAACAGTAAGAGAAACGAGGACATACAAATCAGCAAGATCAAAACCAATAAGGCATTTAGCTCGAAAGCGAGCCTTATTTATTAAAAGAGCCATTAAATGAGGCTGGGAACTGATGGACTTACGTGGGGTATGAGGGAGGTGTAACCATTCTACAACGTAAACTTTTTTGTCATGGCATTGTATAAGCACCCCAGTGGGTAACAGAGGAGTAGCAAAAATTGCCAATGAGAGTGGGTGGTCTGGTAGAGCTCGATCCACCCAATGGGTGGTCATTGCCTCATTTATTAAATTAAACACTTGCTCCTGGGCCGGAGTAAGAATTACAATAGAAGAGGGGTCTAAAGGTCCCTTTAATGCCATAAATAATGGGGCTAATTGTGTGGTGGTAAGAGCCAAAAAGGGTCTTACAAAATTTATGGTGCCTAAAATTTACTGCAAGGCAACCAAAGTCAAAGGCGAGGGTATTTTGATGGAGGGTATTACCGGAGATGAGTACGAGGCCAAAACCTTATGGCCTAAGTAGGAAAAAGGTTCATGGGTCTGAATCTTGTCTGGGGCTACTTGATGACCAAACGTGGCCAATAATGTAACAAACTCCGATAGCACAAGTTGTACTGTACCCTTTGGGCCAGGGGCTGCAACCAAAATGTCATCCATATAATGGTAAACCAAAAAGCTAGGATGAGATTTATGGAAAGGTTGTAATGGAAAATCCACAAAAGTCTGACACATAGTAGGGCTATTAAGCATTCCCTTTTGTACTCGGACTCAAACACCACATACTGGGTTCCATTAAGCAACATCCCACCCACTCTCATTAAGAGCCGAGGTGGTGCAGTGGTTAAATGCAGCACTGCAGGCTACTTCAGCTGACTGCAGTTCTGCAGTTCGGCTGTTCAAATCTCACCGGCTCAGGGTTGACTCAGCCTTCCATCCTTCCGAGGTGGGTAAAATGAGGACCCGGATTGTTGTTGGGGGCAATATGCTGACTCTGTAAACCGTTTAGAGAGAGCTGAAAGCCCTATGAAGCGGTATATAAGTCTAACTGCTATTGCTATTGCTGTCCGAGCCAAATCTTTCCAATCCTGCGGTAGCAGTTGATAGGCACCCACTAGAGAATTAAGAAGTCCTCTGGAGTAGTGACTGGTAATTCCATAATCCTTTACCGCAGTTTTTAATTCTTTAATCATTACCAGAGGCACGGGTTCCCAGTCAAAAACAATACCTGCTTCTGTATTTTGGTATGTGACTGGAAACAACTCAGTATCCTGCAAATCGGAGGCGTCTAAACCTCCTTCTTTTATTGCTTTTTGATAAGCTCCTCTAATAATTCCTGGCTGTTGGGCATGGCCAGAGGGGCTGTCAGCAGTAGTCTGACAGCACGTGGGTTGGGAAAAACCCTCAGGAGCCATGGGTTGGCAAACCCATAAGTCTGGAGCAGGAGTTGTTAACATAACAGACGTTTGATAAGGAGGTGGATTCAACAACAGTTGAAGAGGGGATTCAGCATGTGTCTGAACCAATGTATAGGCAATTTTCCACAGACAAAGAACATCTGGGGGAGCCCTCGGAACTTGGTGGAGGACTGCGCCAATTTTCCTCCATGTCTCAGCTTTTAAGGAACCATGTTCCGGATAAGATGGACAGTTAGCCCAAACGTAGGCAAGCAATTTTACAGCCTCTGATTTAGAGAGAGGCTTGGTAGTTTTTGGTCTTGGGTGCTTAATTGCCTAAGCTCTTCAACATGAACTTTCTGAGCTGCAGTCATTCCACCCCCCCATACTTACGAATTAGAGTCAGTCGCCAGCAACGTTGTCGGGTACACCGAGCCTATTCCAGGCGGTAAGCAGAGGGTTAGCAGGGACGTATCCGTCGGCACAGGATCACGTCGGGGTCACCACGTGTGGTGGTCTCTCATGAGGAATAAGACACTCAGCCAAGATATCTCGAGATGAGAGCTCAGAACAGACTCTGAAGCCCCCTTTTATTCTTATTACGCTCATTAGCATACAATGTTATCACTTAGGGCCAGAGCTTGCCTGTGGCCAGTTATTTTTAGGATTCATTCATCCTGTTTTCCACATTCCCATGCGCTTTCATTGTTTCGTGTACACTATGGCACATCATATGGGAGCAGGTCTCTGCCATTATTCCCACACTGTGCATTAATTTTACTTCTGCATACTCTATCTATCTGCATGGCCATTAACTTCCCTTTGCTTTCTTATTCCTTTTTTTCTGAGCATTTTCATCTCCAATTATCCATGTGTATACTTGTCTACTACCCATCAGTCAAGGGTGTTAAAAACAGAGGATCTTGGTGAAATTTGTAAAAAAAAATATATGTGCAAAATGCATTCAAAATAATTCATGAGTCATATTCTTCCTTGCTGCTGTTGCTTCTCCCTAATTTGATAATCACAGAAATAACCAATAAAATCTCATCCAATGTATACTTTTCATGGAGTTTAAAAACTGTCATTTGTAATGGAACTTTATTGCCATAAGGGAATTACTTAAATAATGTTGGTTATTGAATGGTCCAGTAGTATTTAAAAGCAGTGAAGATATAAATGGATCTATAACATAATAGCAAAAGAAGTCATGCCGTGTGTAGGAAGTTGTTTTTAATCCTTGAAATTTCCAGTTAAGTCAGGATAGGAAAATTATTACCTACTAAATGTTCATGAACTAACGCTCCTATTATCATTTAATTTTTTGGCTAGAACTATTAGATACTGTATCTAGCAATTTCTAGCAATGAGCTACGAATTTCTTGTCATTGAATTATAGAATTTGTGATGAAGGTATGTAAGCTTTGTAAACTATCTTTATAATCACATCTGAAAGGCCGATTAATCTAAATAAATTGTTTGCTTGCATTTTTATAAATCCTGTAACAAAAAATCAGAAACCTGCTCAAATTAAATGTAAACATTAAAGCTATAATATGAAATAAATTCTGAACCAAAGCATAATCTCTCATTCTCAAAAATGCTATGCATGAGAAAAGAAATTCAAATCCAACACAGGCCATATGTAACATTGTTTCCATAGCCTGTTCTTTTTTAGCTGTTATTTTGGTTTACAGTTATTCTACTACTTACAACTGTGGTTGCACCTGAAATCTTAATAGTTAAGCAAAATGGTTATTAAGTGAGGTGCCACATGACCACTTTGCTGAACAATTGCAACCCCAGCATTCACAGGCGTGGTTGTTAAGCGACCATAACAGTCAAGTGGAGTGCCTGGGAGAGGGTTCCCATGGTGGCATGGGGATTGAATGTGAATGTTGCACCACATTTGAAGGCCTGGGACTCTCCCTGATCTACCAAGTCTGGGAGTCTCAGGTTCTTACCAGTCCTCCCCATACCCAGGTCCACTTTGCATTGTTCTCCAACTGCTGACCTCCAAGGCCATCTGTTCCATCCTGCAAGAGGACCCCATTCTTGTGATGGTTCTGAAGGCCCTTTCTCCAAAATGAACAATTGGGGAGGGGAAAATGGTAGCTAATGTTAGCCTTCTGAAAGATTCAGAAAGTTGGAATTTGCTACCATTTCACCAGATTTGAGTCTCATTCTTACAGCACATAGGAAGATTTTCCCTTCCTGTATGGAAAGAAAGGGAAATCATTCAGTGCACTTAGGAATGAACCTTGAATCCGCTGCTCCCTACTGGCTTCCCCATTGACTTTCTGGGGAAACTGGCAGAGAAGATGGCAAATTATGATCACATAATTGCAGAGCATTTGGCAATTGATTGTCAGTGCAAATAGACTGTGAAGCTGGTTACATGATCATGAAGTGGGGCATTGTGATCATTTATAATGGCAAGAGATGCTTTAAGGGCCCTAAAGCATGCATTCTGAGCCCATCATAAATGGTCATAAATTGTGGATTAATAATAATCTGGGATGTTTTTACAAAGTATTTACTGATAGACATCTTGTTGCTTATTTTGTTTTCTTAGTATCATTTATTTCTGGCTTTATTGAATCAATCACTATTCTAGTGAAAAGTATATAGTTGAGACTTATAGATTCTCCAGCAATGGCTCTTCAATTATTTGATCAATGCTTGTACTTCAAAATGAAATAAATTCTGCATTACTGCTTACTTACCCCATAGAAGTACTTTACAGTACTTACTAACTTTACAACTTTACTTACTAACTTTACAGCTTACTTACCCCTCCTATCCCACAGATGGGGCAGGTGAACATACAAATGTAAAGCATTCTTGAATATAGCAAAGGCATTTCTAGTTACAAGGCCTTCTTGTGCCACTAGAAGATTAAAGAACACATGAAAGTTAGAGTTATATTTGTCAGTGCAGAAGGGCTTTCTTTCTTTTTTATACACGTGTGAGCATACATACTTTTAATATATCTTTATATGACATATAGTAGTTATCTGCAACTATTCTGGGGCATACCTAATCTAAGAAACCTAATCTAGTTCTCCTATATGCAATTAATACATTGTATATGTCTAATCTCTTATTGATTGATATATATCGTTCCATTTTTATGTATGTAGTCATCAACTGAACTGGATTTTAATTTCATGTATACCGCAACTGAGACAGAAATTATAGCCAAAAAGCATTTTCTTGATTTCTCCTCTCAGACTTATTAGCATGTCTATAATTTACTTTAAAAATCATGTAGTATTGCATGTGTAATATTATTAATGTGAACAACTTGATTCTTTTTCATTGAGAAGAGAAAAATAATTGTATGCAAAGAAAAAACAATAATTTGATTGCATATGCTACACCTTTTATTTATTTACTTACTTTTTAGTGGTAGATCATCACATTTCTCTTGGATTCATGTGTTATTCTCAAAATTATGTGAAATATGATTGGAACATACTTCAAAGACTGGTTTAGAGCTACAGTTAGAGGAATAACATACATGCATGCATGCATGCATACATACATACATACATACATACATACATACATACACTTAGTATCTCCCGATAGGCAATGGGAAATTCCAATACAAGTTGACAGAAAGGAAAAGCATACTATACTAGATGAGTTAATAATTTGATAAGTCAACTTCCTTTATTAATTGTATGTCTGAGGTGAGTTTATTTCCTGCCTAAAATCACATTCTTCATGTTTATGCTGATAAACCTGCACTTTTAACTGCTAAGGCATGATTTTATATCACATGGGCTTAAATCAGGAAGAGACAAGTGGAATCCAAAGTATTTATGTAAATGATTGTTCATGGAAATATCCTATCTTACTACATTCCAATTTCTAGCTTTTCTTCAGAACTAAATCTTTAGAATCATCTCTATGACCTCTCAATAACCACAATTTGCATTTTTCTTTTTGAAAATAAAAAAAGCAGATAAGGGCCTGTGTTTCAAAAAGGCACTTTGTTTGTTAGTTTTGTAAATTTAGAATATGTGGAAAAGCTTTATAAATTATTCTCCTGAAAAGTGCTGAGACTTGAGGTCTCACATTTTGTTCATAAGTAATCTGTACTTATGAACAGAAAGACCCAATTTTGGTCTTTTAGTTTATGTTATTATAATTTTCTACTGTGCTGTTCTTTTCTATTAATTTACTAATTAGTTTTCTACCCACTTTATTCTGATATAAGGCATGTTGCTGTAAACCTGTTATTCCTAAACTTATTAGAAATATTGTAGCATTGTATTGGCAAATATTTTTAAGAGAATAGATTAATTTTATGACATTGGCTGTTCTAATTAATACCATTAAGCTACAGTGTGGCTTAAGTACTGTTACATAACATGCTTATTTATTTGCCAAACTCTGTGCGCTGTCTACTCTTCTGATTTTAGGCAACTTAACAACATATGCAATAAGTGTTATAATAAGTGTTATATACTGGCAAACATCTGATAGTTTGTTCTAATTTTTTTTAATTTAATTAATTAATTGTTTATATCATTATAGTTAGAGATTGTGAGTTCTAGTCCCGCTTTGGGCACAAAGCCAGCTGGGTGGCCTTCGCCAATATTTTCTCTCAGCCCTAAAAAGGATGCAATGGCAAATCACTTCTGAAAAACTTTGCCAAGAAAACGTTAGGGACTTGTCCGGGCAGACTCTGAGAATTGCACATGATTAAAGAGAGGAATTTATTATTGTTGTTAATTTTACAGTTGTAAATAATTATGATGGTGAAAATATTTTAGAACATCTTTGCAATGGGCCCAATCATATTTCTAGTTTTTCAGAACCTGGAATATAAAGAGATACAACTTCAGTGGAAATACCGTATTTATCGGCGTATAACACGCAGTTTTAAAACTAAAATTGGAAGCTTAAACCCTGCCTGCGTGTTATACGCCGATCTCAGCCTGGCGGCAGCGTCACACAGACTGTGGAAGGAGGGGGAGGAGGAGGGAACCAAAGAGAGCTTTTACCGAGTCTGCGCCCCACAGCCAGGACCGTCCTGGCGCCTCCAGCCGCGTTTCTTCCTGCAAAGCCCTTCGGGCAACCCGAGAGTTCCGCTTGACGGCCTCCCCCCAGCCGCCGGAGAAGTTCCCTGCGCGGGGAAGCCGGTGCGCGCCGCTGGCTGCCTGGCCGCGCTTGGCTGAGCTCGCCGCCTTCCTTCGGTTTTTAATTTGCGAGGCCGTTGCGGATTGGCGGAGGGCGCCGGCTAATGGGGAAAGTCGCTCCTTTTCCAGCTGGCTCCGGCGGCTTTTGAACTTTTCTCCCCCTCGGTTTCTGAACGGCGGGAGCGGCATTCCCGGGGACCGGGTTGTGTGGGTGGGGGTTAGGCGTCGTTCCCGTCCCCCTCTCCCCCCCACCCCGGCTTCTCAAAGGCGCAGCAGTCCTGCAAGGTGTAGAGGTTGGGGATGGCGGAGACAGACAGACAGACAGACAGACAGACACACACACACACACACACACACAAGAAACGCGGCGTTTCTTCCTGCAAAGCCCTTCTGGCGTCAAGCGGAACTCTCGGGTTGCCCGAAGGGCTTTGCGGGGAAGAAACGCGGCTGGAGGCGCAAGGACGGTCCTGGCTGTGGGGCGCAGACTCGGTAAAAGCCTCTCTTTGGTTCCCTCCTCCTCCTCCTCCTCCTCCTCCTCCTCCTCCTCCTCCTCCTCCTCCTCCTCCTCCTTCTTCTTTCTGGAGCCCCTTCCTCAAAGATTTGGTACCAAAGCAATGGCGGTGAGGAAGTTGTGTCTTTTGGATTTTGCACTGTTGTCTTTTCAATGGTTCTCAGACTGGTTGAACCTTTAGCAGCTGGGGTGATATTCTTTACTGTTAAGGTTACAATTGGATGTGTTGGACAAATCTTAAAAGATGAAACTTTTATTAAAACGTTTGACTTAACTAAAAACGTCTTCCTTTTTCTTCTTCTTCTTAAATATGATTTATTTATTTATTTTTACTTCAGAAGTTTGATGACCGTTGTACAAACTAATCCAACCTAAATGTAGAGGAGGAGAAGAAGGGGGGGGGATTTAAAAAGAGCAGAGGAAAAAGAAAAGAAAGCATGAAGAAAACATAAAGAAAGGGATGGGAGGGAGGGAAGGAAGGAAGGCACTTTATGTTGAAACAGAAAATATTATATAAGGAAGAAAATGGAAATAACTTTTTGCTCAAAGAGGTGTTTTTTCATTTCATATTTGCCTTTTAAGAGGAGTTAATGTTATAATTCATGTTCTAATGTTATAAATTTTAATCCAACATTAAGTTCCGAGCTTCCAAGTCATTTATTTTTAATGAAAAAAATTTTTACTCAAATTTTTGTGTTAAAATGGGGGATGCGTGTTATACGCCGGTGCGTGTTATACGCCGATAAATACGGTAGATATGGACATTTGGTTCAGACAATTGTCTTTCAAGTAATGCAGTTCAGTGAGTTTTGAATTAGATACTTCAGCTTGATTCAGTTAAATTTTGCAAAGGGACATACCTATTATGGGTGGTTTCTGTGCTTAGTTGTTTTCTTACAGTTGTTTCATTACCAAACTAGATAACATCACCAGTGCTAGTTGAGAGTAGGGTTTGGTCTTATTATATACTAGTCTGACTCTGTCTCTCTCTGTCTCTGTCTTTCTCTTTCTCTCTCTCTGTCTCCCTCTTTCTCTCCCCTCTACACACACACTTTGGTAATGAAATGTTTGTAAGAAAACAACCAAGCTCCGAGAGCACCAAGGACTCCATAGTTCAATCCTGAGCTACAGTTATTCTCTTCTATCAGTACATACCTATTTTTATGTTACTCTACTCATTGAATCAAACTGACAATTCAGTTAAAGTTTGAATGAGTCACACTTGCATAATAACCAGTGGCTAAAAATGATGAAAGAATCATCATGGGAGATAATTGTAAATTCTTCATTTGCAAGTAGCAGCTATAATAAAGCATTATTAATAAATAGATTTTATGTGCTTTCTGTCCTACCTTAAAAGCATGAAGCCGAAGGAGATAATCTTTCAATAATATGGTAATTACTATATTAATCAGTTAACATTTAATATTTAAACGTACCTGCCTCCCAACTGCGTTGCAGCATCCCTCCCCTCGCTCCTCGAGTCAGTAGCCGAGCTGGCAGTTGAGCTCCCCAGGCTTATAGTTCTGGGGGACTTTAATCTGCCATCGCTCGGTGAACGCTCTGATGGGGCGCAGGAGTTCATGGCTTCCATGACAGCCATGGGCTTGACCCAGGTAATTCGGGGCCCAACTCATACAGCGGGTCACATGCTCGACCTCGTATTCCTCTCGGAGCAGTGGATGCGTGATCTTGGTCTGAGGGGTAATGAGATCATACCCCTGTCGTGGTCAGACCACTGCCTACTGAGGCTTGACTTCCGGAGGCCAAACCCCCACCGTAGGGAGGAGGAACCGACCAGGTGGTTCAGCCCCAGGCGACTTATGGACCCTTTGAGGTTCCAGACGGAGCTTGGGGTAATTCCTGACACTCTCGCCCACAGTTCAGCGGAGACTCTGGTTGACGCCTGGTATTCGGCGGCATCGGAGTCTCTTGACCGGATTGCGCCACTACGGCCCCTCCGGGTCAGCGGATCTTGGAGACCTCCTTGGTTCACCGAGGAGCTCCGGGAGAAGAAGCGCCGGAGGAGACGCCTAGAGCACCTGTGGAGGTCCGATAAGTCCGAGGCGAACCGAGCACTTCTGACTACCTGCACCAAGGATTACATCCGGGCACTAAGAGTTGCCAAAAGAACGCATATCTCCGCCTTGGTAGTGTCCGCCGAGTCACGCCCAGCCGCCCTGTTTAAGATGACCCGCTCCCTCCTCAATAGGAGGGAGGTGGGAGACCCCTTGCAGGGTAGGGCTGAGGACTATGCCCAGTTCTTGGCGGACAAAGTTGCTCGGTTTCGGTCGGACTTGGACTCCACCGCCGTAGATCCAGCCGAGACACAGGGGGATTACTTGGCAAACCATCTCTGGGTTGAGTTCCAGGATGTTGCCTCTGGGGATGTGGACAAGGCCATTCGAGCTGTAAGTGCCTCCACCTGTATTCTGGACCCGTGTCCCTCCTGGCTGGTTGCCAACAACAGGGAGGTGACACATGGCTGGATCCAGGCGGTCGTGACCGCCTCCCTTCGGGAGGGGCACTTCCCTGCCGCACTTAAGATGGCGGTAGTGAGACCCCTCCTGAAGAAACCATCCTTGGATCCAGCCATTTTAAACAACTATCGTCCTGTCTCCAACCTCCCCTTTATTGGGAAGGTTGTTGAGAAGGTGGTGGCCTTCCAGCTTCAACGGGCCTTGGAGGAAGCTAGTTATCTTGACCCCTTCCAGTCCGGCTTCAGACCTGGTTACAGCACTGAAACCGCTTTGGTCGCATTGACCGATGATCTCTGGAGGGCCAGAGATGGAGGCCATGCGTCCATCCTGGTTCTCCTTGACCTCTCAGCGGCTTTTGATACCATCGACCATGGTATCCTTCTGCGACGACTGCGGGAGGTGGGGGTGGGAGGCACTGTTTTGCAGTGGTTCTCCTCCTACCTCTCGGACAGGTCGCAGTCGGTGTTGGTCGGGGGGCAGAGATCGTCCCTGAGGCCCCTAACATACGGGGTGCCGCAGGGTTCGGTCTTATCCCCCCTACTATTTAACATATACATGAAACCGCTGGGCGAGATCATTCGGAGGCACGGGATAAAATACCATCAATACGCGGATGATACGCAACTGTATCTGTCCGCCCCGTGCCAACTCAATGAAGCGGTGGACGTGATGAACCAGGGTCTTGAGGCCGTTAAGAACTGGATGAGCGCTAACAAACTGGTACTCAACCCGGACAAGACCGAGTGGCTGTTGTGTTTCCCTCCCAACAATATTCCAACACTCAGGCTGGGGGGTCAAATTTTATACCCCTCAGATAGGGTCCGTAATCTAGGAGTCCTCCTGGATCCACAGCTGACTTTTGACCACCAGTTGTCGGCTGTGACCAGGGGGGCATTTGCCCAGGTTCGCCTGGTCCGTCAGTTATGGCCCTACCTGAACCGGGAGGCTCTTGCAACAGTCACTCGAGCCCTTGTGATCTCTAGGCTGGAATACTGCAATGGGCTCTACATGGGGTTGCCCTTGAAGTGCATCCGACGACTGCAGTTAGTCCAGAATGCAGCCGCGCGAGTGATAGTGGGCGCACCGCGGTTCGCCCACATTACACCCATCCTCCGCGAGCTGCACTGGCTACCTGTCGATCTCCGGGTGCGCTTCAGGGTATTGATGACCACCTTTAAAGCACTCCATGGTAGTGGATCTGGGTACTTGAGAGACCGCCTTCTGCCGATTACCTCCCTTCGACCGATTAGATCGCACAGATTGGGCCTCCTCCGGATTCCATCTGCCAGTCAATGTCGACTGGCGACTACACGGAGGAGAGCCTTTTCTGTTGCAGCTTCGACCCTGTGGAACGATCTCCCCGTCGAGATTCGTACCCTCACCACCATCCATACCTTCCGCACGGCCCTTAAGACCTGGCTCTCCCAGCAGGCCTGGGGATAGGTTCTTAATTTACCCGCCCGAGTGTTGACTGTTGAATGCAAGTTGTGTTTTATTATTTTATTTTGCTCACTCACTGTTTGTCTTTGGTATTGCACCCCTTTCCCTGTGATTGTAAGCCGCCCTGAGTCCCCTCAGGGAGAAGGGCGGCCTATAAATCTTAATAAAATGTCTAAAAAAATAATAATGTCTAAATTATGTTAATAAAATATGTATGGACAATTACTAATTTTCAGTTAAAGTTAATCTTACACAAGCATATAGTGCCTCTGGAAATCCTGCTTATACTTTCCTTTTTGACTCTAGAGTTCTCTCTCCCACTTACATTTAAACATTGAAAATCTTCTAATTAAAAAGGTGGGACATGCCCCAAAGATATTCCTAAATACTTTTGCCCTCGGGGGAAAAAAAACAAGAGGCAAATTGAAATGGCATACAGCATCTTGAAAGGTTTGAAAGAGGTAAAGGAAACAACTTATCTAATGTGCTATCTAGTAAATGAATAAAGGAAAATGTATAATAAAAACTTTTTTTTAAAAAAGAATTTTCTTGTAAACTGAATTGCTTGGTTTTTGCCTCTAATTGTGCAGTAAATGCCTGTAGCTTTAAATGTCCTGAAGTAGGAAGAAACATAGATTTTTTTTTGGCTTTCCCCCCATTCTGCCTCCTTTTCACTATCCATTTTTTCTTCTACCTATCTGTGTTTCCCGGAAAATAAGACCGGGTTTTATTTTCTTTTGGGACCCAAAATATGCACTAGGGCTTATTTTTAGGAGATGTCTTATTTTTCCCCCTATGTACAGGAGGTCGACTTCTTCTGCTTGCTCATGGGGGGGGGGCCACATGGTGTGCTAGTGCTGCCATCACAAGGGAGTGGAGCTGCCTCATGCTCCCCACACCAGCTAATCTCAGGACCACTGCACCCAGGCCACCCAAGCCTCGACACCTGCCTCGCCTTGCTCAAGCAGCCCTGGTTAGCAAGAGTCTGCATGGCCACTGGCCCACTTTTTCTGCTTGCTCGTGGCCGCAACGGAGCAAGAAAAAACATGTGAGGGCTTATTTTAGGGATAGGTCTTATTTTTAGGGATAGGTCTTATTTTGGGGAAAACAGGTTATTAAGTGATAAAATTAGAATCCTAACTTCATCAACCACGTATTTGAGTGAATTAGTTGGGGACAAGCAAGATGAAAGGGATGCCGGTGTCTCTAACTTGTTGCCTTTTTACTAGAATTCCTGTCTTTCCCAGAGAGCATAGCCATTCATATCAGGTTAGGGAAAGATGATTTATAACACTAAGATGCAGACACAAAATATGTAGCTTGCAATCATATGGCTCTTTTAGAAGCATTAACTTTGGGTGTCTGATGAAACGTTATCCTTCAATTTTGATTCATAAATGTTCTACAAATCAGTAGATATGAGTTTTATTACATCATCAGATTTGTGAAATGTTATGTCAGCTTTCAGTCCTGCCAGAGATTGAAAAAAGGTTGGAGGAAAAAAGGCTGGGACTGATAGTCAAGGATAAATAATGCATTGCAACTTTTAATACATTAGCTATTCTTGATTATCAGTGTAAAGCTTTTTTTAGTCAAAGTAATGGAAATACCTAACTTTAGACCCTGAAATCTAGAAAGGCAGTGCTGCTTTTAGAATCAAAAACATCTCATTGCTAAATATCTCTGTGTTTATATTTGTGTATGTTCTGTCTATTACACTCAGAACATTTATGTCCGATATTCTACCATCCTCCATTGGTTACAGACAACTCTGAATGCCCACACTAATCCAGTGGCATACAGTATCCTTCAGCAGACTATTTTTTAACAAGATTATTTGTGTATTTATTTGAGACAGTGGCATATCCATATTACTATTATTTAACAACATGCTGCTGAAGAGATAACTTTCTTCCTTAAATCTATTAACCTATTTTTCTAAACATTTAAATTCTGCCATTTCCTTACATGAGACTTTGTAACTTGCTTGGCTACTCCTAATTATAACTTGTTTTTTTAAAACTCAGATTTCCTATTATAGATTAGAAGTTAGAGGCCAGCAATACTAATATATTCATAATAAATGGATACCAACCTTACTAGTTTAGTCACAAGAAATACATTTGGTTTGATATAATTATATTGATAGAACAAAAATTAAATTGATAGAACATCTTCAACCGAGTTTAAGGGGATGTCAGTGTTCATGCTCTGCTATAAAGGCTTTGTGTGGTCAGTAGGTCTTGTGATGTGAAGGTCATGTCAGGTGAGGGTCTTGTAATGGGTCTTGTGATGGGGAGATCACATCAGGTGAGGGTGGTTGAGAGGTGAAGTTCTGGTTGAAGTGGTTACGTGGGTTGTTTGAGGGTCAGTGCCTTTGCTGATTGGCTGTTGATTTGAATTCTGAGGGGTTTGTAGGCTGGTTGAAGGTTGATGTGTCTGTTGATGGAATTGCTTGTGGAGTGCCAGACTTCAGTAAACTCATTTGCATGGCGTGTGATAGTGTAGCTGATAATTCTTGTATTGCTCCAATCGAATTGGTGGTGTGCAATGTCAGAGGAGGTAGAGATTAGGGATTTGGGATTGTGGCGTTTCACTGCCAGCTACTGTTCATGGATTCTGTTTTTTAATTGATGTGATGTTTGTCCCACGTAGAATTGGTTGCAATTGTTACAGTTGACTTTCTAAATTACATTGTTTCTTTTACCTTCTGTATCTTGTCTTTGGTTCGGAATAATTCCTGGCAGGGTATGGCTGTGGGTTTGTGAGCTATTGCTATTCCTAGAAATTGAAAAATTCTGGCTGTAATTTCCAACACCCATTTTATGTATGGTAGGGCTATTTTTTGCATGGTAGTGGGCTGTGGTTTGGGTGTTGTGTCAGTTGCCAAGCACTCCCACTAAAAACCCAAGCCCCAAACAAAATACAACCAATTCAGCCAGATCCACCCTTTTCAGTCAATGATGTTCATTCCTAATTATCTACACTGCTCAGAGTCACTTGCTTGTGAGATGAGCATCTATATAAATTAGATCGATCGATAAATAAATATGATGAAATGTATTCTGTGAAAACACAGCATAAATTTAGCTCCTTTTGTCCTTACGTTATGACATCTAATGCAAGTACATAAGGGACAGAGTTTGTGTTGCAACATCAGGATGAATCCTTTTGTCATTTGTTCCATTTTGCCTGCTACATCTTTGCAGGAACTTTTGTTTTTAGTACTGAGGTCTGTACTTGCCCCTTTGTTTTAGCAGGGGTTTTAGTTTTTTTCAGTGAAAGTAAGTGCACTCCCAGTTTGCGGTTATTTAGTTTGGTGAATAATTTCTTATCCAGTAAATGCAGCTTAGGCTATTTTTAGCTTAGCAGAGGGACTTAGAATGTGATGTATTTCTTCCAGCACTGGAGTAATGCTGAGTACACTTGCATTGCTCAGTAAGTTCTTTTATGTCACCTTAAGCCTATTATTATTTCAGTGATTCCTGTAACTTGAGTATAAGTGGATTCTTTTCCAATATGTGCAGCTTCTTCCATATGTATGTGCTATGTCATGTTGTATTGATACAGAATAATTGAAGATAGGATCATGTTTCAGACGTCATTCAGTTTTGATGGTCTTTATTCTGATGATAAATAAAGCAGTCTATGAAATGTGAAGTAAGGAGCTTAGCTGCATAGATGATACAAGGACAATATTCTTTTACTAGAAAATTATTGTTAAGAATTTTCACGAGTAGCTGTATCAAATGCATTAAAACAGTATTTATTTATTTATTTATTATTTTTTTTATTTTTTTATTTATTATTGTTTATTTATTTATTTTTATTTATTTATTTATTTATTGGACTGTAGAAACTGATTTAAATTACATTAATGTTTCATACCAAGAGATGGAATAACTTGCAGATGCCTTTTCTATCTTATTTTAGTAAGATAAATGTCATAATTTGATGGATTATTTTTGACAGAAAGCTAACTATTATGCATTTAACAAACATACCACTGACAGCTAGGAAATGGATCTTTGTGTCTAAAGGTTTTTTTCCATGCTTGCCTCTAATTCAGAATCTTGATTTGTCATATTTAGTTTCTGAACACTAAGTAAAAAAAAATGATCTGTGTCAAACAAATACAAATAATTGCTCTCTGAGACAATGTTCAAATTCTGTGACTTAATGACTAATGGTTTCATACAGTTATGACTAAAGAGTAAAGAAAAGAGCAAAAAAAGGCACTACAATGCATTACAATGAAACCATGAAACAAAAAGAGGGGAAGAAGACTGAGGAATCAGCAAGTGAAGGAATGGCTAGTGGGTAAAGTGAGCAGGTACAGCTGCAGGAATGGCAGGGGATGTTGGGGATGAAGAGTCAGTGAGTGAGTGAGAAAGTAAAGATAATCCGGGCTTAGTAAGCACTTTGTTGGATCAGTGGGTGAACTAAGTGGATGAGATTGGAGATTTCAGATGCAGCTAAACAGTTAATTGTTGCCTAGATCAAAGATTCTCAAACCTCATAAGATTCTCATAATCTTATACATGATGATGAATTTGATAGTACTTCTGGCCCTGCCTATGTAGGCTTATTCAATTCTGGTTTTGTTCTAAATTGTAATCCACTCTCTGATTTGTTCAGAAATTATAGCCCACGTTCAAAACCATTGGCTGGCAGTGAAAACTAGTCACTTAAAGACTTAATTTAATTAGATTAATTTAGAACATGGGAGAAAGTTGAGGACTACCTGTAGTCAATTTTACAATCTCTGCCAACATTAACTTCACTACCCATTCTTCCAATTTGTGAGTCCTTCCATCCTCCAGCTACTGTATATTGTCAGTGTTATTATATAATTGCATTCTATGTCTTATGATTATTATGCCATTATTGTGTTCAGGTAGTCCCCGTGCCAACTCAATGAAGCGGTGGAAGTGATGAACCGGGGCCTTGAGGCTGTTAAAGACTGGATGAGAGCTAACAAACTGGTGCTCAACCCGGAAAAGACCGAGTGGCTGTTGTGTTTTCCTCCCAATAATTTGGCTAATGTTCCATCAATCAGGCTGGGGGGACAAAATTTATACCCCTCAGACAGGGTCCGCAACTTGGGAGTCCTCCTGGACCCACAGCTGAGTTTTGACCATCATTTGTCAGCTGTGACCAGGGGGGCATTTGCTCAGGTTCGCCTGATGCGCCAGTTGCGGCCCTACCTGAACCGGGAGGCCCTCACAACAGTCACTCGAGCCCTTGTGATCTCCAGGCTGGAATACTGCAATGTGCTCTACATGGGGCTGCCCTTGAAGAGCATCCGGCGACTTCAGCTAGTCCAGAATGCGGCCGCGCGAGTGATCGTGGGCGCACCACGGTTCGCCCACATAACACCGATCCTCCGTGAGCTGCGCTGGCTACCTGTTGATCTCCGGGTGCACTTCAAGGTCCTACTTACCACTCACAAAGCGCTCCATGGTAGTGGATCTGGCTATTTGAGAGACCGCCTTCTGCCAATTACCTCCCTGCGTCCCATCAGATCGCACAGGGTAGGCCTCCTCCGAATTCCATCCGCCAGTCAGTGCCGACTGGCGACTACGCGGAGGAGAGCCTTCTCAGTTGCAGCTCCGACGCTATGGAACAATCTCCCCGTGGAGATCCGCACCCTCACCACCGCCCAGGCCTTCCGCACAGCCCTTAAGATCTGGCTATCCCGTCAGGCCTGGGGATAAAAAATCTTAGTTCGTCCCCTCCCGAATGATGAATGAATGTTGTGCTCTATTTTTAATATTATGTATTGTCTTATGTTTTTTGTCTTTGTATCCCCTTTCCCGTGTTTTGTAAGCCGCCCTGAGTCCCCTCAGGGAAAAGGGCGGCCTATAAATTATAATAAACATTCTAAACATTCCAAACATTCTAGTCTGTACATTGCTGGAAGTACAATACATTTGAGAACACTTTGCTTATGTGAAGTAATACTTTCAGGCTTACTGGATGTTGCTTGTTTACTGCATCCAGCTTGAGATGGATGAAATATTGGGCAATTGTTTAAGACACAGAGGGGTTGATCAGAAATCAATAAAGATTATAGAGATGAGTTGGGAAGTGTTAGCCAGTGGCAGAAATCAAAAAATTAAAAGAAAGTTCATGAATGCTAGCGTTCCTATACTTAACGGTCCAGGAATTTCATAACAATACAGACAGTCCATGTTTATTAACTGTCTTAAATAGCAACATTTGCAGTTATGACAGTGATGAAAAAGTAACTTGGTAATCAATGTATACATTTATGACTTTAGCAGCCCCTCCCTCCCCCCCTCTCTCAGTGATGTGTTCAGTCACATGGTGTCCCGTGCCTCACCTTTTTCCCCATTTGATTTGCCTCTTTCTGAGTCCCTTTTTTCCACAGGAGGCATAATCCCTAAAAAGTATTAACAACAAGTTAACAAGCTCAACTCTATGATTGTAATTGGTTAGAACCTAACACTGACAAGATCCTAATCAGTTTCACATTAAAAGTTTTTGTTTGCCTCCTAAGGCAAATCAAATAAGCAGGCTAGGCAAATAGCCTGCACTAGCACATTCCTTTCAAAATGTATTCACTATTGTGTGCCTGCTTATTCTCTTGTAATCCCTTGTTCTCCAACTAATGTAAATATAAATATCTCCCCTTGCTAATTATCCCAGTCCCAGAGTGAGCATTCCCAAAGGTGGGGAGTGGGGAACAAGGGCTATAAAATTTGCCTTTTTACCTGGCTTTCTTGTGAGCCAGGAGTCCAGAAACCTATCTTCCTATTTAGTCTTCCCTGGTTTGTTTGGGGTCATAGCCTTCTAATGTTGTAAAGCAAAGAATAACTGAAATAAAATTATAAGCACAATAATCTCACGATTATTCACTTAGTGATCACTTTGCACAACAACCAAGTTTCTGGTCCCAATTGCAATCATTAAATGATGACTGCCTTTGGTAAATTCCAGGCTACCTTTCTCATGTTGGAACAACTATCTAGAAGTTCTATTTTTAACATAACAATTTGAAGTCACTTCCATTTTTAGGAAAACTTCTTTTAGACAATGAACCAGCATCCTTTCAACAACTATAATGCGGGAACTCATACAGTGCAATCAAATATTCCTTGTTTTTACTTATTTTATCCAAACATACTAACATGATAGGGACAAAAGCAAACCAGCTTTTAGTTGTTTGCAGGAAGAGAGAAACTCTGTTTTTCACTATTCCATTTCCATCCTCCTAAGTCCTAGTTAGTATATGAGATAACTTGGTAATCATTTCATAGATATTTCCTTATCTAACAGAGAAACATATACCAAGAGTGTGCAATAAAGGAGCAGGAGCGACTTCTGACTTCCTGCTGCCTTCCCCATTGAGTTTCCTTTTGGGAAGCTGGCAGGAAGCATCACAAATCTTCCTTTCCTGCCCTCCCTTTCACTTCACTTCTGTCAATGTTCCTCCTTTTTACTTACTTCCTTTTCTTCCCTCCCTCCCTCCCTCTCTTTCTTTCCTGCCTCCTTCCCTATCTCTCCCCCCCTTTCTTCCTTTTCCTATCCCCACAGACTTTTTTTCTTCTTCCCTCCCTTGCTTTCTCCCTCCCTTTTTTTTCTTCCTTCTCTTCTCCAACTTCCCTTTCCTCCTCCATTTTTCTTCTCCCTTTCCCATTTTTCTCTTCCCTGCACTTTTCCTATCTTCTTTCTCTTCCTGTCAATGTGGTTACCTTCTTCACTTTGTTCCTTGAATTCCTTACCATTTTACTTTGCTTGTGGGAAGCTTGCAAAGAAAAAGTTGGTGGGAAAGCGAGCAGGAAGTTGCAAGTCCAAGACCAGCTGACAGTTAAGTGGCTACTACCAGATGGAGAAGGGAGAAATGACTGTAGATCAGGAATGATATGTGAGGGTGAACAGCAAGTATTGTTTTGGTTGGGAAGGGTATGTGAATCCAAACTGGTTCTGGGAAATTCCATCTAAAATACTTACACAAGTCCTGTTCCCCTGAACTACTTTTGGATTTATCAGACAATAGCCACCAGGAACAATATTCCTTGTTTTCTACCAAAGGGAAAGGAAGTCACATTTCAACTTCCTCTCACTCTCCCATTTCAGACTTATCATTTCGATTAAGCATTTCAGGCTTTATGAATTGCCTGACTTGTTTTTATATGCAGGAAATGGAATATGATTCTGATGGTTTAGACCAGAGGTCCCCCACCCCTGGTCTGAGGACCGATATTGGTTCACAATTTGTCAGAAACTGGGCTGCACAAACAAGCGAAGCCCCATCCATGAGATGCAGACAGCACATGAAACCATACCCCCTCTGGCCTGCAGAAAAACCTCTCCATGGAGCTGGTCCCTTGTATCCAAAAGGTTTGAGGCTACTGGCTTAGACGATGGAATGATGGAATATTGGTTTGACTCAGAAATGAGGGAGGAGAAGGCCAAACTGATAGAGAAGAGGTATTTGCATGCTAAGAAAATGTGAGAAAGAAATTCAAAACAATTCTGCATTGATTGTGTTGTGTATAACTTGAAGAAAACTTTTTCCAGCTTTCAATATTCTGTTACAATACAATATAATACAATAAGGTAAGACTCCTAACAACTCTTTTTGTTCCTGATCTTGCAGATCATAAAGGGCTAACATTGTAGAAAATGTCAAGTACAGTTAGTCCTCAACTTATGACCAAAGTTGAGCCCAAAATTTATGTTGCTAAGTGAGAAATTTTTAAAGTGAGTTTTGCCCCATTTTATGACTTTTTTTGCTGCATTTGTTAAGTGAATCACTGCAGTTGTTAAATTAGTAACATGGTTGTTAAGTGAATCTGGTTTCCTCATTGACTTTATTTGCCAGAGGTTATCAAAAGATAATTACATGACCCTGGGACACTGCAGTGGTCATAAATGTGAATCAGTTGTCAATCATTTCAATGTAAGTCATGTGATCATGGGGATGCTGCAATTGCCATAAGTGTGAAAATGATCATGTCATTTTTTTCAGTACCCTTGTAACTTTGAATGGTCATTAAACAAACTGTTGTAAGTCGAGGACTACCTGTAGTTTCCTTTAAAGGAAAAGAAGATTCAGACTATTTTTTAACATGGGAATTATTTTATAAATGGTTAAATGACAGATATGGAGGTTAGAGGAGTGGAATTAGGTGAAATACTTATTGGAGAAAGAAAAACAGATGAGTAAATACTTTTGATGGTAATATAGTCAATACTATAATGGAAGATAATATGGAAGATAATATATGTTATAATATGATTGATTTTATTGCATATTTGTTTATATATTTCTCTCTCTCTCTCTCTCTCTCTCTCTCTCTCTCCTCTCCCTCTCCCTCTCCCTCTCCCTCTCCCTCTCCCTCTCCCTCTCCCTCTCCCTCCCTCCCTCCCTCCCTATATATATACCTGCTGGTCTTGTTGTATTCGGGTCTTTTCCCATGTAAGATTGATATTGCCTTGGCAACGTTTCGGTGAGGTCTCACTCGCCATCTTCAGGTTGGTGTTTTCGGCTTAAAGCATGGTCGGAGCTGCCGTCTTTCTATAAATCTTGGTGTGTGGTGTGTGGTGTGCTGGCTTTGTTTCAGTAAGTGAATTGATTGGTTGTGTGGTTCTATCATGATTGGTAGATTGGTGCTGATTGGTGCTAGCTGTGTGCCCATTGTTGTTTTGTGTTGTATTGGCCTGGTTGGTGGGTGGGGCTTGTTTGTTGACTAGGGCTGGTTTCCAGATGTCTGGTAGGCGGGAGGTATCGTCACGTTTATTCATGTTGTGAGGGTGTTTCTCTATTTTGATAGCTTCCATAATTATTCTCTTGTTGAAGTGTTCAGTTTTGGAGATTAATTTGGTTCCTTCAAAATTAATTTCATGTCCTGTAACTTTAAGGTGCTGGAAAAGGGAGGAAGTTTTTTCTTTTTTTCTTACTGCGTTCTTGTGTTCTGCGATGCGTGCATTTATTCTCCTGTTCATTTGTCCTATGTATGTTGCAGGGCAGATTTTGCAAGGTATTTCGTAGACAACTTGGTTTTCTAGCTGGATTTTGTCTTTGGGGTTTCTTAAGATGTTGGCTATTTTTTGGTTAGTGTTGAAGGCTGTCTTGATATTGTGTTTGAGAAGAATTTTGCTGATTTTATTTGTGGTACCTTTGATGTAAGGGAGGAGGGTGATGCCATTGTCCTGTTCTGGGTCTCAGTTCTTGGGGGGAGTCTCCCTTTGGATTAGGTTGGTAATTGTTTTTCTTTGGAATCCGTTGGAGATTAATATGTTTGTGAGATTGTGTAATTCAGTTTTCAGGTGGTCTTTGTCGTCTAAGCATTTGGTTCTGGAGATGAGGGTCTTGGCTACAGAGTTGATCTGTGCAGGGTGATGATGGGATTTTGCGTTTAAGTAGCAGTTGGTGTGTGGTTTTTTTTTTCTGGTAGATGCTGTGTCTTAGGGAGCTATTGGGTTTTTTGTAGATTAGGACATCCAGAAAGGGAAGTTGGTTGTTTGCTTCTATTTCCATAGTGAATTGTATTTTGGGGTGTTCGCTGTTGAGAGGTGTGAGAAAGTTGTCCAGTTTTTCTTTCCCGTGTTCCTCACACCTCTCAACAGCCTATACCCAAATTAACCAAATTAATCTCCAAAACTTAACACTTCAACAAGACAATAATTATGGAAGCTATTGAAATAGAGAAACACCCCCATAACATGAATAAACGTGATGATACCTCCCACCAACCAGACATCTGGAAACCAGCCCTAGTCAACAAATGAGCCCCACCCACCACCCAGGCTGATACAACACAAAACAACAACGGACACACAGCCAGCACCAATCAGCACCAATCTACCAATCATGATACAACCACACAACCAATCAATCCATTTACTGAAACAAAGCCAACACTCCATCCCCGCTCCCACCAAGATTTATAGAGAGATGGCAGCTCCAACCACGCTTTAGGCCGAAAACACCAGCCTGAAGATGGTGAGTGAGACCTCGCAAAAACATTGCCAAAACAATCTCAATCTTACACGGGAGAAGACCCGAATACAAAAAGACCAGCATACCTACACCTGTGAATAAATAAATATATAGACTGAATCTGCAATAGGCAAGCAGCTTGGTGTGAAGAAATCAACTGTGGGAGCAATAATTAGAAAATGGAAGACATACAAGACCACTGATAATTTCCCTCGATCTGGGGCTCCACGCAAGATCTCACCCCGTGGGGTCACAATGATCACAAGAATGGTGAACAAACTTCCCAGAACCACACGGGGGGATCTAGTGAATGACCTGCAGAGAGCTGGAACCAACGTAACAAAGGCTACCATCGATAACACACTATGCCACCAGGGACTCAGATCCTGCAGTGCCAGAAGTGTCCCCTTGCTTAAGCCAGTACATGTCCGGGCCCGTCTGAAGTTTACTAGAGAGCATTTGGGTGATCCAGAAAAGGATTGGGAGAATGTCATATGGTCAGATGAAACCAAAGTAGAACTGTTTGGTAGAAACACAACTCATCGTGTTTGGAGGAGAGAGAATGCTGAGTTGCATCCAAAGAACATCATACCTACTGTGAAGCATGGGGGTGGCAACATCATGCTTTGGGGCTGTTTCTCTGCAAAGGGACCAGGACGACTGATCCGTGTACAGGAAAGAATGAATGGGGCCATGTATCGTGAGATTTTGAGTACAAACCTCCTTCCATCAGCAAGGGCACTGAAGATGAAACGTGTCTGGGTCTTTCAGCATGACAATGATCCCAAACACACCACCTGGGCAACGAAGGAGTGGCTTCGTAAGAAGCATTTCAAGGTCCTTGAGTGGCCTAGCCAGTCTCCAGATCTCAACCCCATAGAAAATCTTTGGAGGGAGTTGAAAATCCATGTTGCCCAGCGACAGCCCCAAAACATCACTGCTCTAGAGGAGATCTGCATGGAGGAATGGGCCAACATACCAGCAACAGTGTGTGCCAACCTTGTGAAGACTTACAGAAAACGTTTGACCTCTGTCATTGCCAACAAAGGATATATAACGAAGTATTGAGATGAACTTTTGCTATTGACGAAATACTTATTTTCCACCATAATTTGCAAAAAAATTCTTTCCAAATCGGACAATGTGATTGTCTGGATTTGTTTTCTCATTTTGTCTCTCATAGTTGAGGTGTCAATTACAGGCCTCTCTCATCTTTTTAAGAGGGAGAACTTGCACAATTGGTGGCTGACTAAATACTTTTTTGCTGCACTCTGTGTGTGTGTGTGTATGTATGTGTGTATGTGTGTGTGTGTATATGTGTGTGTGTGTGTGTATGTATATATATATATAAATAAAAGATAAGATGACTTGCTCCTGATCCTCACTATCCTGCAGTCCTCTCTTCATGCAAAAAAGGAGTAAGGGAAAGAATGAAAGATCTTTCACTCCTTCTCTGTGGAAGAAAAAAACATGTTTTCCCTGCTCAAGGAGGTGGGAACAATAATTATTCAGATTCTCAAGTGAAGCATTTTACAGTAAATTGCAGTTTTTTAAAAAAAGAAAAGAAAAAGAGACACTACAGATTGAATATCAGATCCTTAGAATCCAAAACATATAATTTAAAATTAGATGAATATCACTTAGCTCGTGCTACTTTGTATTAGTAACACTGGATATATTAGTAATCCAATAATTACATTGCTAAGTCATTAATGATTTATGATCCATTATGAGAACATACTTTGCAAGCCTTAGTTAAATTTGCTCTTCTCGTACAGAGCATATATGTAGTTTGCATTAATATTAAACACAGATTCATGGACAAAGTTTATTTATATTTAATATAACTTAATCAATATGCATCTCAGGACACATACACAAAGAATAAAATCAGCAAATACAAACATTAAAACATATGTCAATATAATAAAACATCATGTCACAATTAGTTCAACAACCAAAAGCAATCATTCAAGAGAGGCTTACAAGTCTTGACAATGGGGTGTTGAAGGAGGAAAGAAAGGTCTTCAGAACTCATGTGCAGAAAGTCATTAAATGGCAATCCATAGATGCAACCACAGTGCAAAAATAACTTTATTTTACTGCTTTTGTCACGATGCAGACCTTAATGAAGCATCTAGTATTTGGTAAGATTCTTTCTTTTGTCTTCTTCTAAGGATACTCTAGATGTGTGCTGTTTCATCTCTCAAAAGTTCTTTTGAGAATCTTCCAGAAACTATGTGTAGAGAGGCATCAGAGACAATCTGATCCAAGTCTGCCTCTGCTCGCTCATCACAAATGACTAAAAACCCAGTTGAACCTTATCTTCAAAAGCTTCCCTAAGTGTCCTCTGAATTCTGTAGAGTGCTTCGGGTGCCTGGAACAAAGGAATCAAGTGGATCCTACCTTCCTGTCAAAGGGAGTAGCTATGGAGTATCTTAAAAAACAATCAGAATGATCAATCTATGAGAAGTACTGTAACATTCCTCAACTTCAGACCACATCTGTCCAAAGACAAAAATATATACAATGTATAATCACCACTGCGAGCCAGGTCCTCAGTGATTTGGGTGAGGCCCATGAATTCCCAAGCTACTTCAAACTTCGCACCCAGAATCTCTGAGTACCATAAATTTGGAGAAATCTGTTGTTAATCTACTTAATCAAGAAGCATAAGCAGGGACGCAGATAGGTAGTAGTGAGAGTGATCCGTGTCAAAATCCCATGTATTCCCTATATCTGCTGGTAGCTAATAAATCTTTAATAAACTGGTTCTGCTGGCTCCATTCTTGTTGCCTCACCATTAGGCGACTGATGCCTTGCTCTTAGCTCTCATAATACTCTTACCTAAGTCAGCTTTGCTTTCAATCAATCTGTGAAATTCTAGAAAATTTAACAATTGGTTCTTGTGATCTAGTAGGAGCATGCTCCAGCTCACCGCTGCCTGCTACTTTATTTCACATTCTGACACTAAAATATGTTAAAATGACTTCAGGATCTAAAATCGAAAGCACAAGTTGGCGCAGTGTGAAGGGACTGATGATATGGACCAGGAAGGGTCCACAGGGCTTCCTTCCTTCCTTCCTTCCTTCCTTCCTTCCTTCCTTCCTTCCTTCCTTCCTTCCTTCCTCCCTCCCTCCCTCCCTCCCTCCCTCCCTCCCTCCCTCCCTTCTTGAAATGTTGAAGGACAAATAATGCAGTCAAAGACCAACATATAAAATGTATGTTGTATGTCCTGAATCTATAGTTCAGGACTGAAATATTTTTATTCATATATAGAAATAAACATAATATAAATACTTTATGTATAAATATAGATAATTCTTTGAATTATATAATATATATTATGTTATAAATATAAATAATATAAATCATGTATTGTACTTGTAATGATACCTAAAATTCATATTTTATTCTCTGCTGTGTGAAGAATCTTTCTATGCAATCACTAAGATGCTTTCTCTGATATATGAAGGAATAATAGAATAAACAATGAAAAAGAAAGTGATAGTGATATGAGAATAAATTGTTAAATAATATTTAATATTTGAATTAATATTAATTTAATTATTTGGATTTAATTAAATAATATAAAATAATAATTGATATAAATTGATTTAACAATCTAACTCTGTTATATGCTACAATTGCCTTTATAGTTAACATAAAATGTAGAGCTTTTCATTTAAAAAAAAACCTTTAAAACCTACATAATACCACAATAATTAAACTGTAAATTGATAACTATATTTTCTTTTGCATATTTTTCTTTTTAGGCACTGGAAAAGCATCCCAATTCACCAATGACTGCAAAGCAAATATTGGAAGTAATTCAGAAAGAAGGGTTGAAAGAAACAAGGTCAGTATTTATATAGTTTAATCTCTATTATTACATTTATCAATATGATTTTATTTCTACTTCAATAAGTACCATATTGTTTATGAGTCATTGATTAGAAAAGAATTATAATGAGTGAAATGCATATGCTTCATAGATAAAAATCTTATTTAATAGGCAGTAGATGGCATATTCCAGCTTTCCTGCCTTCAAAGAATATATACCCTTGATTGCAAATCTATGGCACACGTTGGCCAGCTGACTTCGGCCTTCTTTTGAGGCCGTTTTTAGCCCTCCAGAAGCTTCCCTGAAGCCTCCAAAGCGTGAAAAAAACGGCCCTATGGGCAAACCAGAAATTCAGGAACGGACTTCCGGTTTGTTCATAGGAACGTTTTTCGCCCTCCGGAGCCTTCAGAAGGCTTCCCTGAAGTCTCCGGAGGGTGAAAAATGGCCCTATGGGGAACCCGCAAGTTCGGGAATGGTAACTTCCGGTTTGTCCGTAGAGCCAATTTTCGCCCTCTGCAGCCTTCAGGGAAACCTTCTGAAGGCTCCCTCCGGAGGGTGAAAATTTAAATTATTATTTAAAATGAAAAATAAAAGTGAAAAGGTATAAATGTGCATGAATAAAAATAGTTAATAAGGGGTAATCAGACAAATTATTTAGTGGGGTGAGTCTGCAATCAGTAAAATGTAATTAAAGTTACAGAAGACCTGAAAAGATTCATTTGTACTTTTGCCTGTCTACTCTGGATAAACATGCTGCTGTTTATTCATTTTTTAAAAAGCACAAGCTTGGGTGTAAATGGAAAGACAATGGCAGAGAAGGGACCAGTATGAAGTCATTTAAATTCAACAATTGTAATTATGCCTAATGACAGAATAGTGTAAGAACCTAAAACTGTGTTTCTCAAATCTGTGTTTCTTAGTCATAATCTGTTCCCAAAGTCCCCCAATAAATATGATACTTTGAATGAGGATTTCTTCAGTGTAATTCATGGGGTTATAGGTAACTCCACATTGTAGTTTACAGTTAGAAGTGAATACAGTACCAAAGCCCTGTCAGTGGCAGAAAATTGGCTTGGCTTGGAGAAACAGTAAAAGGACCTATTCATGATACAATGCAATAGACAAGCAAGCATTGGCTAGAGCTGGGTTGAGTTACTGGAATCTATTTGTAAGAAACTTATATGAAATATTAAGGGTGAGTTGGGTCATTACTTCAGGAATAAACAAATTAAAAGAAAAGTGTAAAGAGGAAGAAGAATCACAAAGAGTAGAAATAAGAGACTGAAGCAAATGAAAGATTCAACAGGGATAGAAAGCAAGTTTATGGTGCCTCAAATACACAATGGAGAAGCATTTGCCTGACCTGGGAAGAGAAGTCGTATAACAAGTCATTGTTGCTGTACCAGAGAGATATGTCTAAAAATTAGGTGGGTCCGTTAAAATTAGAGCCCTCTGACAAATGTCCTTTAAATGAACTCATCAAATTTGCAGATGACACCAAGCTGACAGGAATAGCCAACACTCCAGAAGATAGGCTTAAGATACAGAAGGATCTTAACAAACTTGAACATTGGGCACTATCTAATAAAATGAAATTCAATGGTGAAAAGAGTAATTCTCCAGTGCACTGCTCGGAGAGTCCAAATGCTGGGTTAACACAGCCTATCTGCCCTTGGACTGAGTGATGTTTTTAGTTGACCACGCCTCCCTTTGCCTCTGCATGCTCAGTTCGAAAACTCAGTCCGCCCGTTAGGACTGTTTTGGGAGAGCTCCAGTCTAAGGTCAGATAGGCTGGAAAAAGTTTCCCACTTTGGACCACGTTTAGACTCTCAGATAGAGAAAATTACAGCTACTATAAGAACTGTCAAAATTGCCTCCATTGAGGCTTCTGTCGCTTTAAAAAGAGGGCTACCGGGCTTCTCTGCTGCTGGTGGTCGCAAGCGCTCCAGAGGATTGAGAAAGCTCGCCCAGCGGATGCTGGCGAGCGGCAGGAGCGGCTAGTGGGGTGAGCGATTTTCCTAGCCACAACAGGGGCGTTCCAGGTGAAAGAAAGCCCAGAGAAGGCTCTGAGAAGGCTCTGAAGCCTGCTGGCCGTATTGCTAGAGATCCCTCAGCTGCTCCATTCTGCCCGGCAACAGCGGCGACGGTTGGAACCTTTGCGCGCTTTCCTGGGCTGTGAGGCTAGAAAGAGCGGGAAGCGGCTGCGCGCGCACCCGCCGCCATTTTGGATCGCTCCGATTTGCTGTGAAGAGCGGCGAGAGTGCAGATCGTGCGAGGAAGGCTGCTAGTGAGAGGCAGGAGAAGCGAAGAGCCAGGCAGCCCCAGCGGAGCCACAGCCAGCCCTCAGCGACCGCAGAACGCCGCAAGGAGGCTGGGGACTAGCCTGGGGAGCCAGCTAGTCTCTCCCTCCTGAGAGGAAGATAAGTCTTGGGGAACCGAGGGTGGTGGGAGGAAGGAATCCGACCCCCAGGCGGCCCTTCCCTCCTGAAGATTCTGCGAGCGCATTTGGACCTCAACGGCCAGCGCGTGCCCATCCCAGCTCCAGCTATCTTCCAGGCCTTGTGGGGACCTGAAGTGGCTGAGGAATGCAGGGAGGCCTTAGGGGAACAGGCAGGGCCCTCCAGCAAACGCAGTAAGCTGGATCCCTCTGTGAAAAAAGGCAAAGGGCACAAGGGCTCAATTGAAAGGTCTTCACCAAGAGCCACAGTGGATCCCAGGGAGGTTTCAAGGCCCCATCAGCCAAAACCTAGCCCAGACCATCGCAGCAGGGAGTCAGCTTCCCCTGATCGTGAGGCCCAATCCCCCGGGGACAGTGAATTCTTGTCTGGGGATAACTATAGGTCCAGGGATCCGTCTCCAGAAGCGTCTTGGGGGTACCCCGACTCCCCTAGCTCCTCCATTGGAGAGGAACGAGATTCTATCCAGGATTCCCTGTGTGGGAAGGGTGAATCCAGCTCAGTCAGGCCTAGCCATCGCAGGCCCAGTAAGCAGAAACTGAAATGCAGAGGCAAAGGGAGGCGTGGTCAACTAAAAACATCACTCAGTCCAAGGGCAGATAGGCTGTGTTAACCCAGCATTTGGACTCTCCTCGCAGTGCCCCCAGAACGACCGTTCAGGTAAGCCAACGGTCTGGTTCTACATTTAGGCAAGAAAAACGAAATGCACAGATACAGTATAGGTAGTACCTTCCTCAATAGTAGTAACTGTGAGAGGGATCTTGGAGTCCTAGTGGACAACCATTTAAATATGAGCCAGGAGGGTGCAGCAGCTGCCAAAAAAGCCAACACAGTTCTAGGCTACATAAACAGAGGGATAGAATCAAGATCACGTGAAGTGTTAATACCACTTTATAATGCCTTGGTAAGGCCACACTTGGAATACTGCATTCAGTTTTGGTCGCAATGATGTAGAAAAGATGTGGAGACTCTAGAAAGAGTGCAGAGAAGAGCAACAAAGATGATTAGGGGACTGGAGACTAAAACATATGAAGAACAGTTGCAGGAACTGAGTATGTCTAGTTTAATGAAAAGAAGGACTAGGGAAGACATGATAGCAGTGTTCCAATATCTCGGGGGTTGCCACAAAGAAGAGGGAGTCAAACTATTCTCCAAGGCACCTGAGGGTAGAACAAGAAGCAATGGGTGGAAACTAATCAAGGAGAGAAGCAACTTAGAACTGAGGAGAAATTTCCTGACAGAACAATTAATCAGTGGAACAGCTTGCCTCCAGAAGTTGTGAATGCCCCAACACTGGAAGTCTTTAAGAAGATGTTGGATAGCCATTTGTCTGGAACGGTATAGGGTTTCCTGCCTAGGCAGGGGGTTGGACTAGGAGACCTCCAAGGTCCCTTCCAACTCTGCTATTGTATTGTAAATATTCTTCTACTCCGCACAGAAGAGCAGTGCTTTCCTTTGTATGAGTGGGCCTTTTTTCTAGACAAATTGGATTGGATTACAAAGCCCAAGACTCTGAAACCAAAAATACTCCAGGAACAAGATGCCTCACGTTTAAAAAGTTCACTGGGAATCTTAAAGAATGGTTTTAGGAAAATTTGGATCTGCCTGAAAAAGGCTTAAAATACTCAATTAGAACTTCATTACTATATCAGTGAAAAAGTCACCATAGATAAACATTTCAATCCTTTCAGTTCAATCCTACATTATTGCTGTTCAGGAAACAATTAGACTAACGTGACCCGTCAAAAGCGCGGACGGCAAAAGCGCGACCGACAAAATCGCGCCTTTGACGTCATCACAGCGCGACGAAAAAGATCGAAAAATTCAAATAAAAATTAATAAAAATTAAATTAAAGCAAGCCGATTCACATAAAGGTAAGGGTTAGGGTTAGGGTTAGGGTTAGGGTTAGGGTTAGGTTAAGGGTTAGGGTTAGCTTTAGAGCGTTAGCGTTAGGGTTAGGATAAGGGTTAGCGTTAGGTTTTTCGTTACTTTAACGGTTAGGTTTAGGGTTAGGTTAAGAGTTAGGTTTAGGGTTAGGTTTAGGGTTAGGTTTGGGGGGCTTAGGGTAAGGTTTTCGCTTTATTTTTACATTTTTCGATCTTTTTCGTCGCGCTGTGATGACGTCACAGCGCGCTTTTGTCGAGCGCGATTTTGTCCTACGCGCTTTTGTGGTGGAACCTTAGACTAAAAGCCTATCAGAAGCTGAGAATTTTTTGAAGAAAAGAGATCTGATAGAGTCTCATGAGAAGATACACGATTCTTTAAAGATAAGCTGGAGGGAGTAACCTAAATGTTTTAATTAATAAGGATGAACTTTTAAAAGTTCAAAATGTGTACTGATAAAAAGCTTTAGTTTTGTATGTATAAATTTACTATGTATGTAAACACATGTCCTCAGGTTTTTAAAGTAATATTATTGACTAGATTTGAAAATATGAGAATGAATGATATATTATCTCCTACAGCAAAGAGAGGCAGAGATAGTTAAACTGATTCTTTTGTCTAAAGAAGAGAATGTATTTAATTTTGTCTCTATTTTGAAATTGCTTCCAGATTTTGTGCTTACAATGGGGGAAAAAATGACATTTTGTTTTTGTTACCTAGACAGACTTATTGTTATAGAAATGGCTTGTAAATACTGTTGTGTAAAAGCAAAAAGTTGTGGTTGTAATGTTGTTACCTTCTGCTGTGCTAAAGAGAGTTGGAAGTCTTTTTTTCTTTTTTCCTCCCTCTCTCCTTACTTTTTCATGCTTTTTTTTCCTTTGTATTTTATACTTTGATTGGAAAATAAAAAGACTAAAAGCCTCTCAGATATTAAAATTCTTTTCCTTAGTTGCCTGATTTTCCCCCCAGGTCACAAACATAAGTGCAGCAGGAACATCCCACTGGTCCTACAAAATATGGTTATAAATCAAAGCTAATCATAGAAATAAAATCTGCATGTTAACCTGAATGAAAAATCACACAGAAATAAGAGTTCCATATTTGTGTAATACACACATGTCATGTATTGTTTTACTTTGTTTTTAAATGTATTTTCTGATATGACAATCACTTGTAAAAATATCTTCATCTGGGCAGTCCTTTTCCCTGTGTCTGGAAAGAAAACAACTATACGGGTTCCTGAAAAATGGTTGTTCTGTTAAACCTTTCAAGAATGTGTTTGAGATGTGGAAAGAATACAGATTAAAATCTTTATTTTTATAACACCTTTATAAAACAGAGTCAGTGCAGTTTGACTATAGAAAAACAAAAATATCAGTAGTTCTCTTGCCATAAATTCAACTCTGAGACATGTTAATCTGAAATTATAAAATATACCCTTTTGAATTCATTCGGATTTATTTATAAATAAATACTAATCTGTTTATCTGACTACTAATTCGGATACTAATTTTAATTAATGTGACTCACTGAATGCAATTTTTAGTCCAAAATTTTTATCTGGATCATTTCTTCATTTGCTATAGAATTAATAAATTGAAGAATAGGCTATCGTGCTTTCTAAAACTCTCCCATCACTAATTATTTCTTCGTAGTTAGGAAAATTAGAAGGAAAACTTCTCCCTCTGGAATTAGTTGGAGACATTTTTTGTAACATTCTTGTTTACAAAATAGGTAGGTTTTATGGGATGATGGCTAAACAAAGAATTTTTTCTCTTTTTGTGTAATGTGATCAACTATCTATTTCTCTACCACTACCCCAGCACAGTTATGCTTCTGATTAAAGTAATTGTTAAGTAAAATTGTAGCTACCATATACTATTAGCAGTCATGCGTGCTTCATTCTCCAGTCTTTCCAAAGTACAAGGCAAAAGAAGATAGAGGAATCCTGCCTTTCCAGAGCCTAAATGTTGGAATCAGTGCAAAATCAGAGGCTGCCTTTTTCCATTTCCCCCCTTTTCTGAGTGGGCAATTATGACCACCTTTAGCTTATCCCTGCCAGGTTAAGACACCATTTCAATAGCATAGACAGAACTCCTTCACTTTGTAATAGGGCTTCAACTGAACCACCAGGAAAGATCCCTAAATTCTGTTATTTCCATTCAACAGAAAATATTCTACTCCAGCTAGAATTAAAAGTAGGGGTTATATTTTATACACCTGGATCTGTATTATTACATTTCTTGTATGTGAATGCAAAACATTTGAAAAATAATTGGAAAAATCTTTTTCACTTGGGTAGCTTTAAAATGCTACTTTAAATGTCTCTTCTTCAAATTGCTGTTTTATGGAGTTGCAATTTAGTTGAGAATATTTACAACAGCACTAGAACTATGATTCACTGAAAGAGCCATATTATATTTCACATATCCTGTAATTCTCAGTAGCCCAAATTGCTGTTATAGGTGTTCTTTTAAAAGATGGACTGCTTTATGATTTCCTTTGAAGTGGCTATAGAATTTTAAAAAGTATAGTTTGAAAAGAAGAAAATAAACCTAGTCGTATCCTTGTGACTTTGATGTATCCAAAATAGTTGTAACATTAGGGAATATTTTCTACAGATAAATTCTCTGTTGATTTACTTTTTTCTTGGAGTCTGAATGCAAAGAAAAAAGTATTCATTTATTTATTCATTACCCTATCTCTTTGACTTTTCTTCCAAGGAATTTAGAACAAGATAAGTAGCTTCCAGACAGTTCTCCCATTAAGGATATTATTCAGACCTGGCCTTTGAGAGATTTATAGTAATTGCGATCTTCCTTGCAAAATGATTCCTTCCATTGAAGAAATAATTATGATAATTCGCAAGGTTCACCACTATACTTCAAGAATACAATATAAATTAAAAGAAAAAAGTAATTCCCATTTAAAGGTTGTGGAAGGATTATTGCTGATATTTTAGATCAGTTTTCAGCAGAGTGCAAATAGGGAAACCCTGAATCTGGAAGAGATATTTACTGAGATTTTAAAGTGCAATCTCTGATCAGAACAAGAATCTAAATTAAAACATCCAAAACAAATAGCTCTGAAGTATTTTCTTGAACACATTCAATGAAAGAAAGCCCTTTATTTTCTGGATACTTTTAATTCCTCTTACTATTAGTCTAATATTAAAAAATGTGGGATTATTTTCAATAGGCATAAGAACTCAATTAAGATGGAGGAATGATTATTTTGAAAAATATTCATAGGCTTAAGTAAAATAAAGGTTTGTTAGTTTTTGGAATAGTATCAGTATATGATATAATGCAATTAACAAATCCTAGTGATAAACTATATGGTTAACCATTCATGTATTTTTTTCTACATCTATTTTTGTACTATTAGTTAAAATGTGACTCATGTTAATTATCTATTTGTTTAAAAAACCCTGCATATGTTCGGAAAGTTAAGTTCAATCAAGATAGCAGAGTATTCAATCTCATTCACATATATTTGTATCATAGGCCTTTGCAGATGGGGGAGCGAGTAACACCATTGGTGTTTACATTATCATCCCACAAAAGTCATCATGACATGTTGTATAACTGACACAAGTGACACAATTTATAGCATTTTTGCAGTGACACCATGACTCCTATTCATCATTGCAACTTCTAATAGATAGCTATGATTAGTACTGTATATCTTGTGGTGAGGTAACGAATAATTCAGGCCATGTATGCTTGATTCTGGGATATTTCTGACTCATGATTGACTTAGATATTGAGTAATGCAAAAGCAAGATAGCAAAACATAGCCTTCAAAGAAATTTTAATGATAACAAGTTTGCTTTTCTTTTGTTTACATCAAGGTTGTCTCCTATTTGGCTAAGAGACAGAAATAAAATTGTTCTTGGTTCCAGTGTACAGAATGGGAGTATACAGAATATGGTTGGGAATAACAATTTGTTTAACAGAGATGAATATAAAATTATCCATCATGACAAGCCAAGTAACTCATTTCAGATTGAAAAACAGATTAGAAATTAACGAGTAAAATGAATATAAGACAGATCTGATCTGATATCCCTCCTTTCAATTAATTTTGGCTTTTGAAAGTGTTTTAAGGAAATATTCTGCACATTGTCCTGGCTTCTAGTAAGAATTAATTGTACATGGCAGAGCTGGATCTGTAACTTTTGAGCCAAAATGCTTCTGCCAGATCCTTTGTTTTGGAAGTAGCATAATGAATGTTTTGAGTTTTAGTTCGATACACTTAAAGAAAATGGCAAGGATTTTATTTAACAGACATTAAATAAAAATATATCATGAAGGAACAGATAACAAAAAATCTACCAGTATTATTTTGCCTATTTTGAAGGGAAGCATAATCTTTGCAATTATCATTGAATAAACAATGCCTTATTTACATCTCTATTAAGGTTAGATATAATTTTCATATACTGCTCAGTCATTCCAAATTTGTTGAGGAAAAAATAGTATATGTAACTGCTTTTGCTGTTATCTTCAGCATCAGATAACAATCCAATGATCATGATCATTGAGAAGCATAACAGCAGGTGAACTTTCATCTCTCTGTTTCTCTCTCTCCCCGCCTCCCTTCCTTCATTTAAGTCAACACATGCCTTTTTCTTTCAAATTTCATGAGACAAGATGAAACATGGAAGAATCCAAAACATGATAGTAGATGCTAGAGCTAAAAATGGATTTCATCTGCTGCACCAGTAAATATTGTAATGCCACGGCCTTCCCAAGGAGTACCTTAGTAACAACCTTGTTGGTTATTAAATTCAGGCATTTAGGGAAGTCCCCCCAAAATTAAAACTGTAATCAATACAATTTATTAAAGGAAATGGATCTTTGCATGGGTTCATTTTGTACACCAATTGCATCCATTTCTGGATTGGGAGGCCATAGGCACGCACACCTTAGTCACCTCCCATTTAGATGATTATAATATACTGAATATAGGCATTTGGGAGTTGTAAATGGCACAGAGTCCAGTAATACTCTGGAGTCCTTGTATGAAAAAATATCAATGCAGCAAGCCACAAGAATGAAATAATTCTGGAGTCCAACCCTAAGATCAGTTTTATTTATTATTTATTTATGTAGCATCAACCTTTTGTCTCTTAAGTAAAAAGGTATATTATGAGCCACCTTAGTCCCTACCAACCCACCAGCTCCTCCATTCCTTGCTTTTAAATAGCCAATTTTTTAAAAAAAACTTTCTAAAACTCAGATGTGAAGAAAAAGATCACTTCTGAGTAGCCTCTTGCTGCACTTCAAGGAAATCAGAGACCATCTTCTTGGGCAGTCAAATTTTATGTGGAATAAGCAGTTTCACAGGACTTCCACTACATCTCTCATTACCATATCTAAAATGTATGTTGCCATTAACAAATCCCCATCAAAAATAGGTTCCAATCAGTTTATCATCATGCTTTGAAGTTATTAGCTCTGATAATGATCGTTAAACTTTACGAGTTTCAAGTAATCTGTATCTTTTCCTCAATATGAGAAAGCTTCATAGTTTATTCAGTCTCTTGATTAGTTAAACAAATCCTAATATATTTTGTATTTGACCCATTCGATGGTCAGTTGTAAAAACAGTATATTCGAGTACATGAATATTTTTATAAACATGATTTGAAAAGAAAAGGGATATTTTTTTCTTTTTATGATCCTGTAATATAAAGAAAAAATACTGTTTTAAGTTTTGACAGTCTTCAAACTATGTTTTATAGAATTATAATTTTTTGAAATGGATGCATATCTTCTTAGCAAAAGACTGTCTATATGGATTATATGCATTTGCAATATTCAGTGAAAATGAGACACTTTAAATGCAACTTTTTTGTTATATTTAAAGCTTGCCAGTAGGGATATTCATATTACGCTCTGGATTTTTACAGCTGGTTTTCTTTCTTGCTGTGAGATTAAATTGCTTTAGTCTCTCTTTGCTTATGTTGGAATGTTGAAAGCATTGCAGAAACTTGCTGAGAATATTTTTTTTCTTAATTCTATAAAGGATATTATTGGAAGCAAAGAGGGTCCATGGCTATTGGTTCTTACTGTAATTTGTAAATGAAATGTGTAGAAATTTCATTCTTGCATATAAAATCAACTTTATTCAATTCAGCCCACCAATTGACATTTTATTTAATTTTCAACTAAGCTAATATATTTGTAGAACAAAAAAATTGCATTCTGTTCATATGCCTTGTGGCATGACAAGCCCAGCAGGGCTCAAACTAAGCTGACCTGAAAACTGATGGTGCTTTTTCAAGGTTATTGTATGAGTGTTCCAACACATAACAACAATTGCTTTGAATGATTCCTTAAAAGAAATGGAAGAGAAAATGAAGCTTGGGTCACTGATCCAAGAACAAGTCCTATCCAAGCCAAGTAAAAAGAACGTCTGTATATCAAGCAGGAGACCATAATTGTCTTAGAAGTAAACTAGGGCACATAGCCAAGACTTGAAACTTATTGTATATTTTATATAATTTTTGTATTTTAATTGTATTGCAATAGTACAATAAATTGTATTATTTAAATATTTGTTAAGTTTATATTCCATTTGCTCTAGAAACTGAAAATGGCCTAAATTGTATATGGAATGTTAGAAATGATAATACCAGTGGTCCACAATTAACAATCACTAGTTCAGTGACCATTCAAACCTATGACAAATTAATAAGCAGTAGTTATGACCAGTCCTAAAAGTTCCAGGAATCAGTGTCCCTACAATCCCATGATCTCAAGTTGGGTACTCAGCAACCAGCCTAAATTTCTGATCATTGCAGTATCTCACTGTCACATGATCACAATTTTCAACCTTTCCCACTGGCTTCCCGCAAGCAAAATCAGCGAAGAAGTCAACAGGAAGTCAGATGTCACAGTTAAGTGAGAGCTTCATTAAATGACCTGAGGTAATTTGCTTAACAACTGTAAAGCAGAGACTGCTGGAACTGCTATCACTAAATGACAAAGTCAGGTGACCTTCTGCTTTATGACTCTGTTGCTTCATGACAGAAATTCAAGACTCAATTACCATTGTTTAACAAGAACTACCTGTATCTGGAACTACCTGTAAAGGGATGCGATGCTCAGTGGCTAAGACGCTGAACTTGTCAATCAGAAGGTCGGCAATTCAGCTATTTGAATCCCTAGCACGAGTTTCTGCCAACCTAGCAGTTCAAAAGCACGTAAAAATGCAAGTAGAAAAATAGGAACCACTTTGGTGGGAAGGTAATAGCACTCCGTGCACATTGAGTCATGCTGGCCACATGACCACGGAGATGTCTTCGGACAGTGCTGGCTCTTCGGCTTAGAAACGGAGATGAGCATTGCTCCTAGAGCCAGAAAATAACTAGCACACATGTGCAGGGAAACCTTTATCTTTTACCTGTATCTGGAGAGCAACTTGTTCTCCATCTCCACCATACAGGTGGACTGAAAAGGTATTGAGCCTAGTACTTGGTTTTCAGTTCAGATTTCTGTTTAGAACTCATTGTGGTATTTCAAACAGTCATAGTTTAATACTCAGAGTTTGGTATAAGATGGGTGGCTATATAAATGTTTGAAATTTAAAAAGTATGCTGATGATATTCAATTATACATCTCTGCCCCTGGCAAAGTAAGCAATGCTTTATTATCCCTGTAGTTGGTGGGGGTATGAATTGGAAATAACAAGCTTCAACTGAACTCTGGCAAGACTCTGTGGCTCTGGGTTTTAGGGTCTGCAGATTCTGGGATGATGCCATCTTTGTTCCTGGATGGGATTGCACTTTGGTACCAAATGTTTGCAACTTGAAGGTCTTCTTGGACTCCTGCTCAAGGAGCAAATGGTAGTTGTGGCTAGGAGGGTCTTTGCATAGCTTCATGTTTTCTGCCAGATGTACCCATCCCTGTATCCGGGAGCTCTGCTCATGATGATTCATACACTGTTTATCTACTGGGTGGACGTCTGTCATACCCTCTACATGGGCCTGCCCTTGAAGAGTATCTGGAAACTTGCGCTAATACGGAATGTGCAATTATGTGTGCCCCTAGAGCCCATTACACCTCTGCTCCTTGAGCTGCATTGGTTCCCAGTTTGCTTCTGGATCCAATTCAAGGTGCTGGAGGTGACCTTTAAAGCACTTCATAGCATGTGATTGGATTATTTGAAGGGCCACCTTTTCTCAATTACATCTGCTATCAGGTCTAGTAGTAGAGGTATGCTGCAGGTCCATCTATTAAGGAGTTACATCTGATAGGATCTAGGAGATAAGCCTTGTCTGCTATGGCATTCCTCTCTCCCCCATGGAACATCATTCCCCTGAGGCAAGGGTGTGTCCGAACCTGTAGAAACCCACCTCTGCCCTGAGGTAACATTGGATCCATCTCTCCAGAGGAAGTATCCTAAAACTTTGTTGTGTCAACAGGTCTGCTGCTACTGCCGGTTCAGGGATGCGCCTATGTTATGCTATGCTGTGCACGCATGCGCAGAAGCCAAAAACAAGATTGGGGGCATAGCAGGCCTGGGTCTCTGCTGATTCCAGCGACCCTATGGTTACAGTGACCCAGGCCACCAAGTTACTGCTGGTTTGTCTGAACTGGTAGGAACACACCTCTGCCCTGAGGTGACATTGGATCCATCTCTCCAGACCTTCTGGAAGTATCCTAAAACCTGGTTGCGTCAACAAGCCTTGGGATCACAAGGGAATGGTAATTTGGTTAGATGGCTCCATTATTAATCTGATGCTGTATCTTAGCTTTTATAATAAGATTATTTTTTGTGAATTTTGAATATTTTTAAATTTGTTTTATGGTTCTTTGTATGCCACCTAGAGTCTTGCTCTGTGAGATGGGTACAAATATGATCAATAAATATAATTAATATAGTATAATATAGTATAATATTATTACATCTTCAGGCTGGTGTTTGCAGCTTCGTGCTTTTGCGAGTAAAGCGTGGTCGGAGCTGCCATCTCTCTATAAATCTTGGTGGGGGGGGGAGTGCTGGCTTTGTTGCTGTAAGTGGGTTGATTGGCTGTGTAGTTGCATCCTGATTGGTAGATGGAGTTGATGTTTGTAGATTGGTTGGCTGTTTCGTATCATCCTGTGTGGCTGAGGTGCTGGCTGTGTGTCCATTGTTCTTTTGTGTTGTAACAACCTGGGTGGTGGGTGGGGACCTACTCCAAGACCCCGCTTACAAACCTCTAAACACAGACCCCACCACCTACCTGGAAAAAACCACTAAATCCAAAATAAAAGCCTCTCCCATCAGTAAAGAAATCCAGCAAAGAATCATCCCCAGAGAGAAATCTTCCAGATGCCACAAACTCTATGGCCTCCCCAAGATACACAAAGAAGGAACACCACTCAGACCCATAGTCAGCTACATAGTATCTCTACAGAATCTTGCCAAATTCCTCGCCAAACAATTCCAACCCTATGCAGAATCCATCACCTCACGTGTACAAAACTCACTCCACTTCATAGAAACAATAAAGAAACAAAACCTACAACCCAGCGACCTACTCGTGAGCTTCGATGTCATATCCCTCTTCACCCAAGTGTCTATAAAAGAAGCCCTGACAGCTATCCAGAACAAACACAACCCCCCTAAACACATCCTGGACCTGACCAACCACTGCCTAACCAACACATACTTCATCCATAATGGACAAAGATACAAAAAGATAGAAGGAGCACCCATGGGATCACCCCTCTCACCCGTCATCACAAACTTCGACATGGAACATTTTGAAACTAACGCCTTAGATAAATCTGAACACAAACCCAAACTCTGGCTTAGATATGTTGATGACACTTTCATGATTTGGCCACACGGGAAAGAAAACTGGACAACTCCCTCACACATCTCAACAGTGCACACCCCAAAATACAATTCACTATGGAAATAGAAGCAACCAACCAACTTCCCTTTCTGGACGTCCTAATGTACAAAAAACCCAATGGCTTCCTAGGACACACTATCTACAGGAAAAAAACACACACCAACTGCTACTTAAACGCACAATCCCATCACTACCCTGCACAGATCAACTCTGTAGCCAAGACCTTCATCTCCAGAACCAAACGCCTAGCCGACAAAGACCACCTGAAAACTGAATTACAGACTCTCACAAACATATTAACCTCCAACGGATTCCAAAGAAAAATAATTACCAACCTAATCCAAAGGGAGACTCCCCCCAAGAAACGAGACACAGAACAGGACAATGACATTGTCCTCCTCCCTTACATCAAAGGCACCACAGATAAAATTAGCACAATTCTCCACAAACACAATATCAAAAGGGGCCTTCAACACTGACCAAAAAAATAGCCAACATCTTAAGAAACCCCAAAGACAAAATCCAGCTAGAAAACCAAGTTGTCTACGAAATACCATGCAAAATCTGCCCTGCAACATATGTAGGACAAAAGAACAGAAGAATAAATGCACGCATCGCAGAACACAAGAACGCAGTAAGAAAAAAAGAAAAAACTTCCTCCCTTTTCCAGCACCTTAAAGCTACAGGACATGAAATTAATTTTGAAGGAACCAAATTAATCTCCAAACTAAACACTTCAACAAGAGAATAATTATGGAAGCTATCGAAATAGAGAAACACCCCCACAACATGAATAAACGTGACGATACCTCCCGCCTACCAGACAACTGGAAACCACCCCTGGTCAACAAATGAGCACCACCCACCACCCACCACCCAGGCTGTTAAAACACAAAGCAACAACGGACACACAGCCAGCACCAATCAGCAGCAATCTACCAATCATGATACAACCACACAATCAATCATTCCACTTACTGAAACAAAGCCAGCACTCCACACCCCTCCACCAAGATTTATAGAAAGACATCAGCTCAGACCACGCTTTAAGCTGAAAACAGCAGCCTGAAGATGGCAAGTGAGACTTCGCCAAAACGTTGCCAAAACAATCTCAATCTTACACGGGAAAAGACCCAAATACAACAAGACCAGCATATAGATAGATAGATAGATGATAGATAGATAGATAGATAGATAGATAGATAGATAGATAGATAGATAGATAGATAGATAGTCTGCAATAAAAAAAACCAGTACAAATATTCTCATACATTTTGTAAAGCATTTTTGTAAATATATACTTTTCTTACACAGGAAAGCATTTTTTTTACTAAAATATGCATTGTTTTATATAGTTTTTCCAAGTGTATACATTTTTGTACATGTCTTTATTGTAGAATAGCATCTTACATTTCAGAAACAAATATTTAGAGTACAATTGAATTTCCGTTCTTATATTTAGAACATTTGCATAAAAATGTGAATCAGAAGAATATTTCCCAACTCCAAAGTGCTTTGTCTGTATGAATCTAAGCTTAAAGAGGAGATGTTTGAGGGATAAATCCAGGAAGTCATTTGTGCGTGTTAAATATTTTTTATTCTGTTTGATGAAAGTAGCTATATTATCATTGTTTGTTTTAAAGATGAGGTAATGTAAAAACTAAACATTCAGTGCTATAAGTAGCGCTCTGTATCAAATTTAGGTAAAATAATGAAACACCAAATTGCATGCCTATATAAACAAATTATGGCTCAGTGTTTGAATAAATATTCCTTTGAAATAAGCCCAGGCTTTTAAGTTTCATAGGAGGATCATATGACTGACTTTCAGAAAAGGAATAGTAAGACTATTCAACTTATTCAACTTTATTCAAATTTGTATCCATCAGTGGCCTCAAACTCACATCAACATGAATCTTGTATAAGGATTAGCTCACTATATGGAAAGTTGCAAGACTGAAGTACCCACATGCATACACACACTCATAAACTGTCACAAAAGTCTCCAGTATCATAAATTTAAAGTTGCTCTGCTTCAGTGATCCCCAGTGCAGGACCAGATACCTCTGGACCATTCATGGAACCATCCGCTCATTCAAGGTTGCAGTAAGGAAGAGCCATGGGGGAGGTAGGAAGAGGTATGCTAGTCTAGACATAATAGAGTGCAAGCCAAGAGCATTGCAGCTCCATGAGTTACCTCTAGAAAGAGTGCAGAGAAGAGCAACAAAGATGATTAGGGGACTGGAGACTAAAACATATGAAGAACAGTTGCAGGAACTGGGTATGTCTAGTTTAATAGAAAGAAGGACTAGGGGAGACATGTTGAATGTTGAATGTTGAATGTTTATTTTATTTATATGCCGCCCTTTCCCCCCGAAGGGGACTCAGGGCAGCTCACAACTCAAACCAAGGGACCGGGATACAAACGAAAATTAAAGCGACACGCAACAATACATAATTTAAAACACACAACAGTCATACCATTCGAGCCGGGGGCAACAGTTCTTTAGCCCCAGGCCTGTCGGAACAGCCAGGTTTTAAGGGCTTTGCGGAAGGCCTGGAGGGTGGTAAGGGTTCGAATCTCCACAGGGAGTTCATTCCAGAGGGTCGGAGCAGCCACAGAGAAGGCTCTCCTCCGGGTAGTCGCCAGTCGACACTGGCCGGCGGATGGAATTCGGAGGAGGCCTAATCTGTGGGATCTAATCGGTCTAGAGGAGGTAATTGGCATGATAGGAGTGTTCCAATATCTCAGGGGTTGCCACAAAGAAGAGGGAGTCAAACTTTTCCAAGGCACCTGAGGGTAGAACAAGAAGCAATGGGTGGAAACTAATCAAGGAGAGAAGCAACTTAGAACTGAGGAGAAATTTCCTGACAGAACAATTAATCAGTGGAACAGCTTGCCTCCAGAAGTTGTGAATGCTCCAACATTGGAAGTCTTTAAGAAGATGTTGGATAGCCATTTGTCTGGAATGGTATAGGGTTTCCTGCCTAAGCAGGGGGTTGGACTAGAAAACCTCCAATGTCCCTTCCAACTCTGCTATTGTATTATTACCTTGCCTTGACTCGGAGCCACACTCTCCACCCAGTACCTTACTGTGATTGACAAGCTGTCACTCCACCCCCAATAGTTGCCCTTCCACTGTATAACTGAGCAAAATATCTTCTGCCTACTTCCCAGCATTATTGTGGGCTGCTAAAAATGACTTGGTGCAGGTCATTTGTGCACCCCACAAAGCACATTTGAGGATCCTGATCTAAAGCATTGATGTAAACATGAAATGCTTTCAAAAACCCACAAATATGAAACATGGGTTGTTTTCTTCAATGATGAGATTAGTAAAACTCAAATGGCAGCTATGCAAGAAAGTAAAATAATTGACCCCAAAGCCAGTTACACTTACAGTAAGGTGACCAGATGTCCCGCTTTTGGCGGGACACACCCGCTTTCCAATGCATTTTCCCACGTCCCGCCCGCTTTTTTAAAAAGCACGCTTTTTTTGGCGCTCGCAGCTCCCGCCCATCAGCTGCTAGCTTGCTGGGCTGGCTCATCGTTCTGTTCTCTATCCTACCAGATGAGCCAGCCCAGCAAGCTAGCAGCTGATGGGCGGGAGCGGCGAGCGCCAAAAAAAGCGTGCTTTTAGCCTTTTACCTCCTACAAATTTAAGCCAGCCCAGCCTGCCGCTCACTGATTGGATTGGCCTGGACTCCAGCCAATCAGTGAGCTGGCTGGGATGGGAAATTTTCAGCACGCCTGCGCGAGTCTCCATTTCCTTTCGCCAAAAGACGAAAGAGGTTGCAGCTGCGCTGACTGGTGAGTAATCTAATTCTAATCGAATTTTCTGCTCGCCGCAGCAGGAGGAGAGGGTGGGGGCAGCTGCAGCCGCCCGCAGAGAAGTTCCTCTCGCTTCCGGGGCTCCCGCCGCCCGGCAGAAGCCCCTGAAGCACGTGGAAGTTCTCTGCGGGCGGCTGCAGCTGCCCCCACACTCTCGGAGGCGGCGATCCCATTCACGAAGAGGCAGGAGGAGAGGTGGGGAACGCGGAGTCCGTTCGTGAATCAAAATGGATCGCCGCGGCAGGAGGAGAGGTTGGGGTGCTGCCAGCCGCCCGCAGACAACTTCCTCTCGCTTCCGGGGCTCCCGCCGTGCGGCAGAAGCCCCTGAACCGCTTGGAAGTTGTCTGCGGGCGGCTGGCAGTGCCCCAACCTCTCCTCCTGCCGCGGAGTCCGTTCGTGAATCAAAATGGATCCGCGCGGCAGGAGGAGAGGTTGGGGCGCTGCCAGCCGCCCGCAGACAATTTCCTCTCGCTTCCGGGGCTCCCGCCGCCCGGCAGAAGCCCCTGAACCGCGTGGAGGTTATCTGCGGGCAGCGTCCGTTCGGGATTGGGATCGATCGCCGGGGCAGCCTCTCGCTTCCGGGGCTTCCTCTTGCTTCTGGGGGTCCCGCCGCCCGGCAGAAGCCCCTGAACCGCGTGGAAGTTATCTGCGGGCGGCGTCCGTTCGTGATTGGGATCGATCGCCAGGGCTTCTGCCGGGCGGCGGGATCGCAGCCTCTCGCTTCCGGGGGTCCCGCCGCCCGGCAGAAGCCCCTGAACCGCGTGGAAGTTATCTGCGGGCGGCGTCCCTTCGTGATTGGGATCGATCGCCGGGGCTTCTGCCGGGCGGCGGGATCGCAGCCTCTCGCTTCCGGGGGTCCCGCCGCCCGGCAGAAGCCCCTGAACCGCGTGGAAGTTATCTGCGGGCGGCGTCCGTTCGTGATTGGGATCGATCGCCGGGGCTTCTGCCGGGCGGCGGGATCGTAGCCTCTCGCTTCCGGGGGTCCCGCCGCCCGGCAGAAGCCCCTGAACCGCGTGGAAGTTATCTGCGGGCGGCGTCCGTTCGTGATTGGGATCGATCGCCGCCTCCGAGAGGGTATACAGAACACTATTTACCTAAATGTGCATATATACAGTTTAGTATTTTAGCATTTATTTTTGAAAAAAATCAAACTCCTAAATCATGGTTTATAGCTTATTGCTCCTATCTTGGACATATTTTTTCTGATCAAACATTTGTGTTTACTGGGGTGGTGCATAAAGCTGAAAAGAGTTATTGTTTGTAATTTTTCTACATTATTTTGCTGTGAAAGAAGAGTTTTCTTCTTGGGGATAGATATTGATGGAGATTTCTTGTGCCATTAGGAATTGTTGCAAAGAAAAGATAAAGAATCTTATGGTGTGATATTGGTGATTTTTTTTAAAAAAATAGTCTGTGTTGTCTTTCTGTCCCAAATAGTTAAATATAATTTCATTATGAACATCTGCAGGGCTTATGGGATTCCCATAATATGGGAGAGTCATGCCTTTCTAGATCATATTTGCCCATTTGTGGTTTTCTGTCTCATCTGTGAAATTCACAACCTTTTATTTGTTATGTTCTGAATTTTTCTCTTTTTAGAAAGTGATAAGAAATCTACCTGCAATTTAATCTTGACCAGGCATCCTGACTTTTAAGAAGTCACTGACATGCCAGTTTTAAAATTGTTTTTTTTCTTGATAGTTAAGGTCAAAAATTTAAACTTGCTGTCACAACTTTGAGCAGGGTGTGAGATTGTTGATGTCCATTTTACTGTCTTTCAATAACTTCTGTATAATGTTCCAATCAAGCCTCAAATTAAGATGTTACCAACTAGTATGTGAACTACTGGAAAGATTGTGTGCCTATAGTCTGAGTTAAGAGTAAGAGTTTCATTTCATGCATCAGAAGGCTGTATAGTGTAGAGAGAAAAATATGTTCAAAACATTACAGTTGTATGTGTTAGCCGCCTGAATCTTGGCTGAGTTTTTTTTTTATTTCAAATGTTTTATTCATTTTCATTTTCAATTTTGTACATTCACTTATATACTGAATATTTGCAATAATAATAATAATATAAAAAAATAAAACCAACCTAAACACAACTCATCATAAACACAACCTGTCGCTTTCATCCTCCATACACCCCTTCTTCTCCCCCTCCAACTTTCCTTTCTCCTTCCAACAATCACCCCTCCTACTTCCCTTTCCCCTCCTATCTTCCTTTCTCGCCTTCCTCACCCTCCTTCCCCTCTTATCCTCCTTACATTCCCCTCTTCCTCCCTCCTTACTTCTCCCTCTTCCTTTCCTCTACTTCTCACTTTGATGCATTTCTCTATTCATTAATCTATTCAGTTACTAAAAATTGCGCTAAAAAGAAAAGAGAAGGAAAAAAAAATAAAAGAAAAAAAAAGAGAAAAATAAAAAGAAAAGATAAGGAACAACAGTATACAAGTGTATTCTTCTTATTCTATATATTGAGACTATATCTCCACCCACCCACCCACCCCCAATGAACCCCCCTCCCTAATCCCCTCCGACTTCCCAGGTCCCACACCCGGCACAGTTCACTACCATTCACCTTCTAGAATATCTTATAATCAAATAGATTAACAATAATAATGAAAATAAAATAAAAAGAACACTCCGAAAAAGAAAAAAAAAGAAAAAAATAAAAAAATAAAAAAAATAAAAATCTTTTGCATTATGCTCAGCCTCCCATCATTCTTAAAATTTAAACAGTATAGATCATTCCATTTATATTTTATCTTCGTCCCTTGCTTCTTTGATATTTACCCCCATCTTCCTGTAGACTCTCCAAATAGCCTTTCTTAACCTGATATTCAGATAATAGTTTATATAAAAATCAATTTACCTTCTAATACAGAGCAGTCTAATCATACTTTCACTACTCTTCTTCCTACCCCTCGTTTCTCATCTCCATTCCTCCCAAGCCAAAATTCCATAAGATTAGGATCTCGCTCTTCACTTTAAAATCCTGAGCTTTTTATGTTATACTTCAAGCATGTAAATCCGTAAAATGTGTGCCCAAAATCCATACCACTTCATTCAGTCCCAAGATCCCTTCATCAATATCCCGCTCCACCTTCCCTTCTGCCCCACTCCTCCTGACTCCATTCATCCCAAACTGCAATTCAAATAAATCTTGGTCTCCACTTTCCTCACACCAGAAAACAATTCATGCGCAGTTTGGATTAAAATTCAAATAAGTCTTATAAAGATCCCATACAATATCTGTCCAAAATAAGCGATGCTTCTTTCCGTTCCTCATCGGTACACAGCTTACCAAACAGGAATCCTAAAATTTTAATCAATCCAAGAATTTAAAAAGTATTTTAAAGACATCGCTGGATCTTTATTCTTTACTCTTCTGCCCTTCCGGAAAGAGAAGGCAACCCTCTGCCTTATAACCACGTGTCCCGCTGCTTTGAAGATATGGCTAAATCCTCAGTTTCCACTCTTCTGCCTCTCCGGTAGGGGGAGAACAACTCCCTCCGTCTTGTAACCAAGTGAATTGCTGCTTGTCTTTCCTTCACCTTGTCTTTCCACATTTCCGAGTGAGTCAGGAAGTCCCGCCTTCAGAGTTTTATAATAAAAGTCCCGAGCTTCCGAAACAGAATTGAGACGAAATCTTTGATTCTCGAATGTAACTGTGATTCCAACTGGAGCTTCCCATTTATACTGTATTTGGTGGTTTCTAAGCTCTTTGGTTAAAAAAGTATAATCTCTCCTTGCTTGCAGCATCTGGAGTGGTATTTCTTTAAAGACAAACAAATCCTGCCCATCGATTCGCAGCCTGTTGTTGTAAAACTTTTGGATGATCGCATTTCTGGATTCTCTTGTGAAAAAGTATATAATTATGTCTCTTGGAAGCTGTCGCTGTTCTGCTACACACGAATTCTGGCGATAGATTTTTCGAATATTCCAATCAAAATTGAATCCCGGACTTCCCACCGCTTGACTAAAAGCCTCTACAAACGTCTGTTTCAAGTTCTCTCCTTTCTTTTCGGGCAGTCCTCTGACTCTTATTGCAAACGCCTTTCTGTTGTAATTTATCATTATAAGTTGTGTTTGAGTATCTCTAATCTCTTGTTGTAATGCTTGAATGTTAGAAGTCAAATTAGAATTAGCCTCCTCCAAAGTTTCCAGTTTAGTCTCCATTTCTTCGGTATAATCTGTCAAAGTAGACATAGCTTCAAACATATCCATCTTTATTTGGGCAATCTTGGTCTGTATTTTATCGCATAAATCCAGCACAAATTCTTTGATTTCTTGTTTAAAATCATTGAGTATTTGAAAAAGAAGCTCCTGTGTTAAGGAATCTCCAGTAGGGGGTGTAGGAGGCAAGGGCAGCGATTTTATAACAAGTTCTTTAAGCACATGCGAAGGGGAGCGTTTTGCCTGCTTAGCCCTGGGAGCCATTATAGATAAAAGCTGAGAATAAACAGATAAACAGTATCTTCACCTGCTCAGTTCTCAATAAGTTATTTGTAGATTTTGCTTGTTAATGAGGAGCAGTCTCCGGGAAGATAGAGCCAGTTAATTACGTCATCAATCACCAACACAGTAAAAACGCCATTTTGTAGCACGATTGAACAAAGAAGCCTCAAAGGAAAACGAGGCTGGTGTTTAAGATAGTTATAAAAAAAGGAACATCTCAGGAGTAGAACCCGCTCGTGTTAGACTTAAGTAGCTTTAAGCAGTTTATCATTGTCCTGAGGGGGGGAATCACCTGTCTAGGGCTGCAAAAAAAGCAGCTGAGAAGAACTGGCTGGAGATAAGAGCTCAGTTACGCTGGATCTTTTCTCCGTTCGCAGCCCAAAAAAAAAAAGAAAGGGGGCTGTGAACTACGAATAAATCCTAGCACCTGACCTTCTGCCTGCCCCTTTCTGCCAAAAAGGGGTGATATCTATTGATCTTAATTAGATATACAGACCAGAACTCTGAGAGGAGCTCTGTTGAGCTCCTTCGGCGACAGCTCCGCCCCCAGAAGCTCAATCTTGGCTGAGTTTTTAAATTAATAATAAATATTATAGCAATAAAATTGCAGGTTCATGTAGAATGCCTACTTAGCACTCTATTGAACTATTGTTCAAGATAATTTGATAGAAAAAAAAATGTGCGTAGCTCAGGGTTGAACTGGGTGGTCTTGCTGCCCTCTGAAAACAGCCAATCACAGAAAATATCAAGGACCCACAAATTCCATATCTCTGGATTAAAGAACCAAGCCAAAAAGAGGAACTTCTGAAACAAATACAATCTATTGTATTCTATATTACTGTCTTGGTTTTAAAAAATTTCTCTCAGGATCCCAAAATGGTGTTTGTTTGTATGGGTTATATTTATCAATATGTATTGCATTAAATATTGAAATCTAAGTATTCACTGCTACTGTGGATTCTCACAATTGTTTGATGGGATTTCAACATAGGCTGGCAAATTTGAATTTTGAGTACCCTTGATTGGGTCTGACCCTCTGGACTCCAAGGAGAGATTTTAAGAAACACTGATTTCTTTTGCCAGGTAATATGTAATAGGTTGCCACTGCAAGTGTATTTGAAAAAGATAGCTTACTCTATGGTGTTGTTTTTTTATTTTTATACTGGAATTCTTCATGAAAAAATCCAAAAGGATTTACAAAAGAATAATAAAATATCTCTTCAAGAAAACAATAAAACTAACAGTGTCAGTGAAGATAATATAGAAAAAGCAAGGCATAATTCATTTTTAAAAAGCAGTCTAAGAGGGAGGTTGTCCTGAAGCACATGTTACTCTAGAATTGCCTTGGGTGAACAGGCTTGATTTCAGCTGTTCAAACAAACCAATGTGTAGAAAACAGCTACACATTTCCTAATTTATTATTAAATAATTTGTATTCTATCAGGGGCTTTCAGCAGTTTACAGCAACAAAAATGCCAAATAAAATTATATTATTATAAAATCATTGTAACAATTCCACAAAAACAATAAAAAGAAAATCCAGTGATAAAACCATATTAAATCCCAATGGCTCTAGATTCTAGAAGACAGAATAATTTGTACAGCCTTCCTGAATGGACAGCAGGTTAGGGCTCCCTGCTCTGGAGAAGGTTTCCAAAGGATGGGCACCAGCTGAGACCTTCCTCCTGAGAAAGCCCTACCTTTGTCATGAATGGGATTACTAGCAGGGCCTCCCCAGAAAATATTTAAAGCTCTGGTAAGATAGCTTTGAGGGGGGTGGTCTTTAAATATTTGGACTTTAAGCTGATTTTGGAAAATCTGTAAATTTGAAAGCACAAAAAATGCTATTGGCTTGTTTCCAGATGAGTCATTTACTGTAAGGAGTATAGGCTCAATGTATTTTAAAATAATATTTTATTTATTGTGCATATCATTTTTTAAAATAGTGGTATTCTGTGTTGATTCTTTTTTTAAATTGTCTTAGACTATTTAAAAAAAGATTCTATCCAAAATAAATTGAAACAAGCCATTTTAAAAATTTCTATGCACAATACTTTGAAATGGACTCAGGAGTCATGATTGACACTGAGTGAATTTGCACTTTTAATAATCAGGAAGATACAATGGCATTGAAAAAAGTGACTGATGACCATTTTTCACACTTAGCGACCATTTTCACACTTAGCGACCGTTGTGGCATCCTCATGGTTACGCGATCAAAATGTTGATGTTTGGCAACAGATTCGTATTTCTGATGGTCGCTAAGTGAGGAGTCTCGAGGAGGGGGAAAACATTTAGTGACCAAAGTTACAATGGCATTGAAAAAAGTGACTGATGACCATTTTTCACACTTAGCGACCATTGCGACCATTTTTCACACTTAGCGACCGTTGCAGCATCCTCATGGTCACGTGATCAAAATTTTGTTTGGCAACAGATTCGTATTTATGCTGGTTTCAGTGTCCTGGGGTGACCTTTTGACAAAAAAATTTTTTTTTAATCAAGCCCCCCCCCCCCCCGGTCAAGGGCATCCCTCTTTTCCAATTTGAAAATCTGGTCACCTTAACTTACAGTGGTGACTATAATCAAAAAGTATTAGGATTGTTCTAGGCAGCAGAATGTCTTGACCCAGAGATGTTCAGCTTGTCTGCAAAATTGTCCGTGACTTAGTCTAATGATTTCTGAGGTAAAAGGAAGACGGGATAAAATGTAGGTACACTGGTAATTGAAGCAATATGCTTTGTGGTTTTATATTGAAGATTAAACAGTTGTAACTACAGAGCAATTTCTTGGGGCTTATTATGGAAAGTTACTGATGCATACAGAAGTTGGTGCTTGTTTTTCATAGATTAGCTTTTCCTGACCTGGCAATCTTAAATGCATTGTGATGACAATTCCCTGAATTCCCATCCAACATGTCCACTAGTTAAGAAGTCTGTGAGTTGCTGAATTTCTGGGAAACTGTGAAAGGCTACCACATATATCAGCTAAGATTTTTTTTTGTCTGTGAAAGCAAAACAAAAGAAAATAAAACCTCTGCTGGTGATAGTGTTGTGCCATAGTATTATGATTATTGCAACAGTTATTCAATTCTGCCTTGAATACCTGAAATTAAATTAAATGGAATCATGTTTAAACATTGCTTAAATCTGGGATTCTAACATGGTATCTAAGGCCTCACTCTGGATAGTGCCTTATTGCTCAGCAAGTCCTGTGCCCTTCTTTATGTATTTGACTGAATTATTTCCATTTTAAACAAAATTTAAAAGGAAGTAGCTTCTTGCAAAGCAAAGAATCATTCTTGAGATTGGTATTCATTTTTATTTCTGATATATCTTTGGCATTTGTTTGATTTGGTATTCATACAAATCAGCCATCAATAGACACATAGAAACTGACCATATTTACTCACTATTTAGCCATGGTGGCGCAGTGCAGTACTGCAGGCTACTTCTGCTGACTGCCGGCTATCAATAGTTCAGCAGTTTGAATCTCATTGGCTCAAGGTTGATTCAGACTTCCATCCGTCCAAGATCAGTATAATGAGAACCCAGGTTGTTGGGGGCAATATGCTGACTCTGTAAACTGCTTAGAGAGAGCTATAAAGTACTGTGAAATGGTATATGCCTAAGTGGTATTGCTATTTGAAAGAGGCAATAAAAAAACCTAAAAAGAAAATAAAAATACCAGATCATATCCTTCCTAGCAACCTACACCAGATAAGCAGGGATTAAAGAAACAAACAAACGAACAACTGAAAACAATGCCCTAATCAAGGAACTACCAAAAAGAAAACCACTCTCCCATCTCTCCCATCAATATTGGTGTCAGGCGCAAAGATCAGAACCATTTATAAGGTTGCAGTTTGGAAGATGTATTCAAGCCTATGTCCAAGAATCTGGTCAACTAAAATTCAACACTAAATTAGTGCCAGATATGAGTCAATGGAATTCAGGAGTGGTTGGAGTGCTTATGGAAATGCAACAACTCTATGCTAATGATGTGCTTACCTCCACCCCTCAGTTCTGCCTGCTCTTCTCCTACAATTGACAGCACAAGCTACAGTACATAAACAGGGAGCAAACTCACTCACTCACTAGCACTGACGATGTCACCTGCTCAGGTAATGAAACATCTGCAAGCAAACAACCAAGCTCAGAGAATACCAAAGACTCCATAAAATATAACTGTATTTCTAATAACTTTATTCAAATGCATAAATTATCTTAAAAATGAAAATGATGAAAGGTGCTTTGTTTGAAAAAAAAAATGCTTATCTACCTAATAAAAAATACAGGCCACGTAGGGTTGAAAATATCCCAGAGGCTAAATCAGTGGCGGGGACAATTTAATCAGTTGGCCTTTGAATACATTGACTTTGTGTAATTTGCCACACCCATCATTACTAGGATTTTTTTGAGTCAGCAAATTATTTTCATAAAATGTCAGATGTACTCTGATACAAAATGTTTGGGTATATATTTTTAGTTAGTGTTCAGAAGACAGATAATAGTTGTTAATTCAGGTGGAGAAGTTTAAGGCTAGATATTGATGTTCTTCAGAACACAGATCTGCTGTTCTTTGAGAGTTTTCTAAGCAGTAAAAGGGAAAAATAGTTTGAAAAACATTGCTATATGTGATTGTAAATGTTAACATATTTCTTTTGCTTACAGGTTCTCTTAAATTCAAATTGGCAATACTTATTTTCACTTATATTGATTTTGCTTTCTGGTAAAAGTGGCTGAATAGATTTTTTTTATATGGCTCGGGTTTTTTAAAATATGCTAAAAGATAGCATATTATTTTTTTAAAAATGTCAGATCTCTCTAGAGCTAAGCATGAGAAAAATGAATAGAATTCATGATTTAAATATTAATACAGTGATTTTTCTAATGTTGAAAATTCTCGAAGCAGATTCTGCTGTGTATATTCTTACATAGTCTCCATCATTTCTGCTTTCCATTATTTACTGTTGATGTTTTATGACAATCTATTATACATACATACATACATACATACATACATACATTACTGAGTGGTTACCGGTAAATGAATGGTTGGTAAACTATGTATCTTGCTTTTTCAGTCCTAATATCAGTGAATATAATATTGTTTTCAGATGATTAAATGCCATGTTTAACACTTCTTTGAGTTTTACAGCATCGTATCATACTGGTTTTTTTTCCTTTATTCATGTGATTTGGTATCATGGAAACAGAAATTAATGCTGTATGAAAGAAAGGAGGAGTGGAAATAAAACTAGTATTCAAATAGTAAAAGGACATTATCATACAGAAGGCCAGGTTGTGGCTATTTCAGCATGGAAATTTTCATCCAAGTTCTTATTTGACTATAGTTTAATGGCTAATTGTAATAATTGAGAATAAAAGTTATGCACCTATTTAGGGAATCTGTTTAGAGAATCTATTTAGAGGTTAACTATTTAGGGAATCTGTTTAGCATACATTATTTTTGTGGCTATGCCCAAATAGTTCACTATTTTAACTTAGACTTCCATTCAATCTTAGCATCAACTGTTCCTATTGTTTTCTGAAAATTGTGATAGATAGATAAATTATATGTGGTTAAATCAGTGTAAGCTCTTAGCAACCACATAAATAGATTTTCTTCAGGACAGCCTAACCCCAACCTGATCTTTCAGATCTTCTGATAATGACTATTGCTGCTGTAATAGAATTTATTTAGTTTGCTGCTTGCCATTTTCTCTGTAGGATTATGCAAACATATTTATGTTTAATCAAAATAGGGCGTTCAAAATTAATAAACAAGTATGATGCTTTTCTTATCATTAAAATTAAAATTAATTTTTCAACACTACAAGGGATTGCAAGCCATTTTTATTGTATAATCTTAAACCTTGGGGAGAATAAAAAAACCTTATTGTGTTCATTGAACTTTCTAGTAAATTAGCTTAGAACTCTCCTTTTAATTTTGCAATCCAATATATTCCTACTTGGGAATAAATCCCACTGAAAAAAGTAGGGCTGTTTCCAAGTAAATTCAGCAATGCCACTTTAGACCTTGGAACTGATGTGACTCTAGGGTTGAGGAATGTTATTTATACTGGATAGGATAGTCCATTTCTTTAACCTGAGTTTGTGTATTTTAAAACAAGATGTTTGAATGAATGAGCCCACATTTATTATTCTATTGCCACTGTATTCTTTATGTGTTTTTAACTTTTATGTGGGGACTGCTTGAGTGGATAAATGAGTATGTTTGATTCGGAGGGCCTGTCGGGGGATGCGGGAGCCATAGGGGTGATTGAGGGAGCCACGGACACGGGAGTGGGCCGGAGCATCACGGTCGTAACAGGGTGGGGCAGATATGGCGGGGACTTTAGGGCTGGCCATTACCGGGGAAGGAGGGCTCGCTACGTCATAGAGATCCCTCCTTCTGGCCCTATGAGTCCCACTCCAAGGCCAGATGGCGCGAGTAATCAGGACCCTGGTCTCAGGCTGCTGTCGCTAAATGCCAGGTCTGTAGTTCACAAGGCTCCCCTCATCCAGGACTTAATTTTAGACGAGAGGGCAGACCTGGCATGTATTACTGAAACCTGGCTGGGCCCGGAGGGCGGAGTCCCCCTCGTAGAGATGTGCCCAGAAGGATTTCAGGTGCTTCATCAGCCGCGAGCCCAGGAAAGGGGTGGGGGTGTGGCTATTGTTATCCGGGAGTCTTTAGCACCTGGTAGGATCCCTGCTCCGGAGCTTGTTGGGTGTGAGTCCCTGCTGGTGAAGTTGGACCTCATGGGTCAAGTGGGTTTGCTGTTAACGTACCTGCCTCCCAACAGCGTTGCAGCAGCCCTCCCCTCGCTCCTCGAGTCAGTAGCTGAGCTAGCAATTGAGTTCCCCAGGCTTATGGTCCTGGGGGATTTCAATTTGCCTTCGCTCGGTGAACACTCTGATGGGGCGCAGGAGTTCATGGCTTCCATGACAGCCATGGGCTTGACCCAGGTAATTCGGGGCCCAACCTACTCAGCGGGTCACATGCTCGACCTCGTATTCCTCTCGGAGCAGTGGACTTGTGATCTTGGTCTGAGGGGTAATGAGATCATACCCCTGTCGTGGTCAGACCACTGCCTACTGAGGCTTGACTTCCGGAGACCAAACCCCCACTGTAGGGAGGAGGAACCGACCAGGTGGTTCCGCCCCAGGCGACTCATGGACCCCTTGAGGTTCCAGACGGAGCTTGGGGTTATTCCTGACACTCTCGCCCACAGTCCGGTGGAGACTCTGGTTGCTGCCTGGCACTCGGCAGCATCGGAGTCCCTTGACCGGATTGCGCCACTACGGCCGCTCCGAGGTGGCGGATCCCGGAGGCCTCCTTGGTTTACCGAGGAGCTCCGGGAGAGGAAGCGCCGGAGGAGACGCCTAGAGCACCTATGGAGGTCCGATAAATCTGAATCGAGCTGAGCACTCTTAACAACTTGCACCAAGGAGTACATCAGGGCACTTAGGACAGCAAAAAGATCGTATATTGCCACCTTGGTTGCGTCCGCTGAGTCTCGCCCAGCCGCCCTGTTTAGGATAACCCGTTCCCTCCTAAATAGGAGGGATACGGGGGACCCCTTGCAGGGTAGGGCGGAAGACTATGTCCAGTTCTTAGCGGACAAAATTGCTCGGTTTTGGTCGGATTTGGACTCCACCTTTGCAGATCTAGCCGAGGCACAGGAGGATAATTTGGCAGACCATCGCTGGGTTGAGTTTCGGGATGTTGCCCCCGGGGACGTGGACAAGGCCATGAGAGCTGTGAGTGCCTCCACTTGTGTACTGGACCCGTGTCCCTCCTGGCTGGTTGCCAACAGCGGAGAGGTGACACGGGGCTGGATCCAGGCGGTTGTTACCGCCTCCCTTCGGGAGGGGATCTTCCCCTCCGCACTTAAAGCAGCGGTGGTGAGACCCCTCCTGAAGAAACCATCTTTGGATCCAGCCGTTCTTAACAATTATCGTCCAGTCTCCAACCTCCCCTTTGTTGGGAAGGTTGTTGAGAAGGTGGTGGCCTCCCAGCTTCAGCGGTCCTTGGAGGAAGCCAGTTACCTTGACCCATTCCAGTCCGGCTTCAGGCCTGGTTACAGCACAGAAACCACTTTGGTCGCATTGACCGATGATCTCTGGAGAGCCAGGGATGGAGGCCATCCCTCCATCTTGGTTCTCCTTGACCTCTCAGCGGCTTTCGATGCCATCGACCATGGTATCCTCCTGTGACGACTGTGGGAGGTGGGGGTGGGAGGCACTGTTTTGCAGTGGTTCTCCTCCTACCTCTCGGACAGGTCGCAGTCGGTGTTGGTTGGGGGACAGAGATCGACCCCTAGGCCCCTAACATATGGGGTGCCGCAGGGGTTGGTCTTGTCCCCACTACTATTTAACATCTACATGAAACCGCTGGGCGAGATCATTCGGAGGCACGGGATAAGATACCACCAATACGCGGACGATACCCAGTTGTATCTGTCCGCCCCGTGCCAACTCAATGAAGCGGTGGACGTGATGAACCGGGTTCTTGAAGCCGTTAGGGACTGGATGAGGGCTAACAAGCTTGTACTCAACCCAGAAAAGACCGAGTGGCTGTTGTGTTTCCCTCCCAATAATTTGGCTAGTGTTCCATCACTCAGGCTGGGGGGCCAAATATTATACCCCTCAGACAGGGTTCGCAACTTGGGAGTCCTCCTGGACCCACAGCTGACCTTTGATCACCATCTGTCGGCTGTGACCAGGGGGGCATTTGCCCAGGTTCGCCTGGTGCGCCAGTTGCGACCCTACCTGAACCGGGAGGCTCTCACAACAGTCACTCGTGCCCTTGTGACCTCTAGGCTGGAATACTGCAACGTGCTCTACATGGGGCTGCCCTTGAAGAGCATCCGGCGACTTCAGCTAGTACAGAATGCGGCCGTGCGAGTGATTGTGGGTGCACCGCGGTTCGCCCACATAACACCTATCCTCCGTGAGCTGCGCTGGCTACCTGTTGATCTCTGGGTGCGCTTCAAGGTGCTACTTATAAAGCCCTCCATGGTAGTGGATCTGGGTACTTGAGAGACCGCCTCCTGGCAATTACCTCCTTGCGACCTATTAGATCACACAGATTAGGCCTCCTCCGAGTTCCATCTGCCAGTCAGTGTCGACTGGCAACTACGCGGAGGAGAGCCTTTTCAGTAGTAGCTCCGACCCTTTGGAACGATCTCCCCGTGGAGATTCGTACCCTCACCACCCTCCAGACCTTCCGCACAGCCCTCAAGATCTGGCTATCCCGTCAGGCCTGGGGTTAAAGATTATAATCCGTCCCCTCCCGAATGATGAATGTTGCTTTCACTTTTAATTACGTACTGTTTTTATATGTCATTGTGTGTACTCCCTTCCCTATACGTTGTAAGCCGCCCTGAGTCCCCTCAGGGAAAAGGGCAGCCTATAAATAAATTTATCTAAATCTATCTAAATCTAAATCTAAATGTTTGATATGGTATTGGATAGCTGCTTTGTTAAAGAAGAAAACTAAAATAAAGCTCTTTGAACTTAGATTTCATTTCGATATTATATTACATAACTGATAGAAACAAATTGTACCACACTATAGATTCCTCTGTATGGTGCTTTAAAATACATATACATTCTTTTATGCAGCCTGTATTTATTGAATCTCTTGATTGATTTTGGCCGCAGAGTCCAGCAGAGGGTGCTCAATGGCACAAAATACTGTAAACTTCTGTTACTAAAGGGAAGTGTGAATTAACAACTGGTTAGATTTAATAGTATATTTGCTGGAATATGGCATCATTACCATTTAAAAAGAAGTTAACTTGATATTAGAATAGGTTTTGGAAAAAGACTTAATGGTAATAAATTAGGTGATGGCATATTTAAGATTAATACATTCTCAAATATAGTTCTACCCACCAGTATTTGCTTTGCTCTGTTTGGGTTTTCTTCTATAGTTTATTTGTTTTGGAATTGTGCCTATTATTCTTTTTTATAGAAAGTAAGTTTTATTAATGGATTTTAGAGTTTAAAGGATGATTGTATTTCTTTTGTGTAAGTCTGTACACATCTAATATTTACAATTAAAACAGATTTTTATATTTCAGATAAGATATAATGTCATAAAGATCCTGATTAAGAATAACGAAGCGTGATAAATACTGTTCTTCTAATACTATATGTATGTATAATATAAAGCTGTTTGTGTCTAACAGTTGTTAGGTGAAATGCTGTCTGTGCCTATTGATTATGGGAGACAAAATATAAGCCTTAGTGCTGAAATCTACAAATAGAAAGAAAATAATAAAAGAAACATTTTCGATCTCATACTGAAAAGTTTCCATTTCAAATAATTGACAATGTTATTTTAAATTCATCGACTGAATTTGAATAGGCCAAACAAAATAAATACATATGATTCAGTGGTGGGATTCAATTTTTTTTACTACCGGTTCTGTGAGCATGTCTTGGTGGGTGTGGCATGTCTTGGTAGGCATGGTATGGTGAGTTGGCTTGGTGGCCATGGCAGGGGAAGGATACTGTAACATCTCCATTCCCACCCCACTCCAGGCGAAAGATACTGTAAAATCTCCATTCCCTCCCCACTCCTACTGCAAAATCCCCATTCCCTCCCAAACAGCTGGGACTCGGGAGGCAGAGAATAGGGGCCAGCCAGAAGAGGTATTTACTGGTTCTCCGAACTACTCAAAATTTCCGCTACCGGTTCTCCAGAATTGGACAGAACCTGCTGAATACCATCTCTGATACGATTTAAAATGCTGGTTGCTAATCAACCTCTCTGAAAACAAATATGGTCTCTGAGGTTTGTGAAAATAGCATTTAATTCAAAACCAAAAGACTGGTGCTGGTCCAGAGACCAGGAGTTGGGGAACCCTGCTCTTGAGTATTAAATAAATTCTTCCTCACATGGCCATATTTGGTTATTATCCATTTTTGTAGTTTTATATTTTTAGTTTCTGCTTTTATAACACTCAGAGTATTATATTAAAAAATCCCTGCTCACCCTATCTGAGTTGTATGTGCTTCCTCAATCTTGAGTCTTCTACCAGCGGCCTGGAGTTTGAGAGTTTTGCACAGTTTCTTAGCTATTCCTAGTACTACACTCTCCTGGACACAGTTCTGATATTCTTGGGAGCTTTTGGAGATATTCTCAGCTTAGGAGTCCCTAAAACCACTTTGATCTTTACTTTCTACATCCTCTCTTGTTCCTACTTCAGACCCTGGTACTTTTCCAGCTTCTCATATTCCTTCCTGATGTTGCTGTCACCTGGTGTTGCTATTTCTGACACCACTGCTGCAGGATCACTACTGATCCTTGACTACCACTAAAAGGCCTGGTTGATTGGCCAGTAATCTGCTTGTACGTTTAGATCTAGAAGTCTTAGCCCTATTATTCTCCACAATTTTCTGTGGAATCTCCCATCCAATACAGTATATTCTTGCTGCATTATTTTGTTTGAACTGATGAAATAATTCCATCTATCACTTGGTACAGCTTCACTGAGTTTTCTCTCCCATATTCAACTAATTGCATTTTTTTTATCTAAACAATTTTTAAAAATTAAGTCTACAACTGTTTGGTTATTCAGATGGGAAGTAAAAAGGCTCTTAAACAAGTAGTTAATAGAGAGAGAAGATGGATGCATTACAACCAAGTATATAGTCTGTAAAGAAAATATTCTTTTTAAAAGGCATTTAGATCAAAACAATGTATTTTATTCATTTTCCAGTCATGATAGCATTTGTTTCAATTCCCAAGGATCTGACTTCATAATTAATTCTAGTTCCGCTTGATATGAAATAATGTGTCTCTGTGCGTGTATAGAGTAAAGTTAATTCATCTTGGCCTAATAAATGTGATTTGTCAGATTTTCTTTCTATTTAGATATTTATTAGAGAAATCTGTATTATTCATTCCTTTGTTAAACTGCTAGGGTATACTTTAGGTATCTTGATTTTTAAATATTACCGTATATACTCGAGTATAAGCCGAGTTTTTCAGCCCACTTTTTGGGCTGAAAAAAGCCGGCTCGGCTTATACTCGAGTCTACAACTGGATCCGGCAGTGCTGTTGCCTGTTGGAGGAGGAGGGGATTCCTTCCTGCGAGACCCCGTCCAGAAAAATGCGGGGAGCGGCAGCGGAGCCCCGGGGCTGCTTCTGCTCCATCCGCTGGACTGTTTCCTCGCCTGCCCGCCCGCCCGCTCATTCATTCCGTTTCCTAGCCTGCCTGGCCACTCATTCATTCCGTTTCCCTCCCCTGCCTGTCCTCGTTCATTCCATTTCCTAGCCTGCCTGGCCACTTATTTGTTTCGTTTCCCTCCCCTGCCTGCCCCCTCGTTCATTCCATTTGCTAGCCTGCCTGGCCACTTATTCGTTTCGTTTCCCTCCCCTGCCTGCCCCCTCATTCATTCCATTTGCTAGCCTGCCTGGCCACTTATTCGTTTCGTTTCCCTCCCCTGCCTGCCCCCTCGTTCATTCCATTTGCTAGCCTGCCTGGCCACTTATTCGTTTCGTTTCCCTCCCCTGCCTGCCCCCTCGTTCATTCCATTTGCTAGACTGCCTGGCCACTTATTCGTTTCGTTTCCCTCCCCTGCCTGCCCCCTCGTTCATTCCATTTGCTAGCCTGCCAGGGGAAGGATACTATGAAATCCCCAAATCTCCCCACTCCAGGGGTAGGATACTGCAAAATCCCCAATTCCTCCCCACTCCAGGGGAAGGATACTATGAAATCCCCAAATCCTCCCCACTCCAGGGGAAGGATACTATGAAATCCACATTCCCTCCCCACTACAGGAGTAGGATACTATGAAATCCCCCAAATCCTCCCCACTCCAGGGGTAGGATACTATGAAATCCACATTCCCTCCCCACTACAGGGGTAGGATACTGCAAAATCCCCAATTCCTCTCCACTCCAGGGGAAGGATACTATGAAATCTACATTTCCTCCCCACTCCAGGGGAAGGATACTATGAAATCCCCCAAATCCTCGCCACTCCAGGGGTAGGATACTATGAAATCCACATTCCCTCCCCACTACAGGGGTAGGATACTATGAAATCCCCCAAATCCTCCCCACTCCAGGGGTAGGATACTGCAAAATCCCCAATTCCTCCCCATTCCAGGGGTAGGATACTATGAAATCCACATTCCCTCCCCACTACAGGGGTAGGATACTGCAAAATCCCCAATTCCTCTCCACTCCAGGGGAAGGATACTATGAAATCTACATTTCCTCCCCACTCCAGGGGAAGGATACTATGAAATCCCCCAAATCCTCCCCACTCCAGGGGTAGGATACTATGAAATCCACATTCCCTCCCCACTACAGGGGAAGGATACTATGAAATCCCCCAAATCCTCCCCACTCCAGGGGAAAGATACTATGAAATCCACATTCCCTCCCCACTCCAGGGGAAGGATACTATGAAATCCCCCAAATCCTCCCCACTCCAGGGGTAGGATACTATGAAATCCACATTCCCTCCCCACTACAGAGGTAGGATACTATGAAATCCCCCAAATCCTCCCCACTCCAGGGGAAGGATACTATGAAATCCACATTCCCTCCCCACTACAGGGGTAGGATACTATGAAATCCCCCAAATCCTCGCCACTCCAGGGGTAGGATACTATGAAATCCACATTCCCTCCCCACTACAGGGGTAGGATACTATGAAATCCCCCAAATCCTCCCCACTCCAGGGGAAGGATACTATGAAATCTACATTTCCTCCCCACTCCAGGGGAAGGATACTATGAAATCCCCCAAATCCTCCCCACTCCAGGGGAAGGATACTATGAAATCCACATTCCCTCCCCACTACAGGGGTAGGATACTGCAAAATCCCCAATTCCTCTCCACTCCAGGGGAAGGATACTATGAAATCTACATTTCCTCCCCACTCCAGGGGAAGGATACTATGAAATCCCCCAAATCCTCCCCACTCCAGGGGTAGGATACTATGAAATCCACATTCCCTCTCCACTACAGGGGTAGGATACTATGAAATCCCCCAAATCCTCCCCACTCCAGGGGAAGGATACTATGAAATCTACATTTCCTCCCCACTCCAGGGGAAGGATACTATGAAATCCCCCAAATCCTCCCCACTCCAGGGGTAGGATACTATGAAATCCACATTTCCTCCCCACTACAGGGGTAGGATACTGCAAAATCCCCAATTCCTCCCCACTCCAGGGGAAGGATACTATGAAATCCCCAAATCTCCCCACTCCAGGGGAAGGATACTCTGAAATCCACATTTCCCCCCCCCTCCAGGGGTAGGATACTGCAAAATCCCCAATTCCTCCCCACTCCAGGGGAAGGATACTATGAAATCCCCAATTCCTCCCCACTCCAGGGGAGGAAATAAATATTCAAAAACATTATTGGTATCTATTTTTATTTTTGAAATTTACCGGTAGCTGCTGCATTTCCCATCCTAGGCTTATACTCGAGTCAATAACTTTTCCAGGTTTTTGTGGTAAAATTAGGTGCCTCGGCTTATATTCGGGTCGGCCTATACTCGAGTATAAACGGTATATTGACTTTGGTAGTTTAATTTGGTATGTTAGGCTAGAAAAGTGTTTCCAAATTTTGCTTCTTTTAGGAATACTCTTGTTTTTACTTATTGATTTCTAAATGTTCTACTTCAGATTTTTGGGAGGAGTTCTATGGACTATATTAGAGATTACATGTTTGTAGGAAATTACTTTTGAGTTCTGTTATTAAATCAGTCTGACTAATGGGATGTGGGAAGGATTTGGGAGAAGGGGAAAGAGATGCTACCTGGTTAAGAGAAGGCACAGCTGCATAACAGGGAGGAAAAGAAACGCAGAAAGGAAGCTCCTTAACTTCTGAGACTATAAAAGAAATGGTGGGGGATTTGTACAGACCTGCAAGTTTTGTTAATGTAGCCTTACAATACAGTAGAATTGGCTCATCTGGTCATGTTTCCTGTCTGGTGGAAAACTGACAATCTGGGAAAGATGACAATCATTCACTAATACTAAATGAAAGATGCACAGGTAGTCCACATTTAATTCAGTGACTCATTCAGCAATCATTCAAAGTTATGATGGCACTTAACAATGAACATTTCTCCTAGTTGTGATCATTGTAGCATCCCCACAGTTACCTAATCATAATTCAGATAGCAGCTTGCTTGCAATTATGACAGTCTCAATATCTTTATGATTGCCATTAGTACCCTTTTTGCCTGGTTTCCAACAGGTAAAATCAATGGGGAAGCTGGCAGCAGAAGGATTTGCCTAATGATGGCAATTGGAATTCCAGTAATTGCAGTTGTAAGTCAGTGCAATCACCTGATGCTCTTTTGCCCTAGCAACATAATTCATCTATATTAATATTTTCAATAATTTACCCAGGCATTTCCTTAAAATGTTTCTATCCTATGTATTTGAAACAAAAAAAAAGCTAACAGCTACATCACCCAAAATCCATTCTAAAAATAATCCCCTCCATTATGATACCAGCTCCAATTTTGCTGTTATAAGTCTTTGATTAAATGAAGCAAATGTAACAAATGAAGTTTCTGTATGGACACACACACACACACACACACACACACACACACACTAAAATAATAGACAGTCCCAATGTATGCGAAGAGGTCTGCACAGGGCACTTACATGTACCAGTATATTAAATTTTGTTATATTTATGTCACATAAATTTATCATTTGATAAATTGACATGAATGATAAATTACCCACATTACTGCAGCTTATAGTCGATTGATAGTGATACGGGAGTTATATAAATTAAATAAATAAACAATGTATCAAGTTCAATAAAAGTTCAAGAGGAACAAACTTCCATTAGATGATCCTTTAAAGCAAAGTTTTATTGTAAAATGCAACATTTGATAAGGATATAGTCATAATTTGAAGTAACAATTACAATTGATATTACTTAATTACTGTAAATTATCTTGGTTAAATTCAGTCAGATTAGTATTAGTTAGATTAGTATTGCTTTATTAAAAGTTGCATGAAGAGAAAAGCTTGCAATCTGGTGCTTCCTTTTAAGAATTTAATTAATTGTGTATGATTATAGTCATGATGATTAAAGTTCTTATTTCACAAATATAAATATTTATGTTGTAAAAGTAAATTTTGTAAATCACAAAACACTAAAACTAAAACTAAATACAATAGAATGTTTTTGACATTTGTTTAATTGGGTTCACCTCTAGTTTTAGGACTTGGACGGAGAACAGATCATGATTTAGATCATATTTATGCAGAACTATTGAACTTTCAAAAGGTTTTACAAATTTTTTAGCACCCCTATATATTAGAATTATTTCATAAACAGCAACTGATCCTACACTTCCAAGCAGAATCCTTTGAAATCAAAGGAACTTCCAGTAGATTTAGGAAAGTTGCTCATCACAGAATGAGTGAATGGCTTTGAATGGCTTCAAATTACTTTACTGTTGTCTACTTATTCCAGGATCTATGGTTTATACTGGCTGTGTTAAAGCAGTGCTGCCCATATTTGTTCCGAGCTAGCGTTGCAATTTTAAATGTGGCTGTTCAGGAGTCTTTTAGCATTCTTTTGTTGCCTCTCCATCCTATGGAATGCAGCTGCCCATGAACTTGTACCATTTTGATCATTCGTGTGCAACAGCCGCATTGTCTATAACATTCTAAAAATAAGGCATTATGGTGTTATTTGCAAAGTAATTTCACATAAATATTTGGACTCTAGCTCTTTTTCAATGCTGAACTGTTTACTGTGTGAAAATAGCATAATTATAATTTGCAGACTTTTTGCCTGAAGCTGAAGGGGCAGATGCATATGATTAAGTTTCAACTGGCCTGTTATTGTAATGTAGATGTTGGGAGGTTTTCAGGATTTTTTTAAAGTGAAACATGAGTTTTAAGAAGAGGGAAGAAGGTTCTGAGAAACACTCCATTTTAGCCAGCTTTATTTTTGTTTTTCAGTGGCACTTCTCCATTAGCTTGTCTGAATGCAATGCTTCATACCAACACTCGTGTTGGTGATGGGACATTCTTCAAAATTCCTGGCAAAGCAGGACTCTACGCACTCAAGGTGAGTTGCATAATTTTAGAAACAAAATTACCCAGACCTGTGAAGTCAATGCATTGAATTAACAAATCATATAAATAAATAATAAATTAGATTGAAATCATTAAGTAGGAAACGGGTAAACTGTGTTTGAGACATTTTTAAGATCACTTAACATGATTTCCAATCCAGATAAACTTTATAAGTTAAACAAAATTCAAGAATAGGCGTAGATTTGTTTATTTTCCCTAACTGAGATTTTAGATGTTGCCTTTATAGAAATAAACAAAGGTTTACTTGCTTATTTAGAAATAAGCAAATATATTCACACTGTATTTGTGAAAGAGACATTTGGAAAGATTTATATCATGAATGACAATTCTAGAGTTAACAAGGAACTGAAAATGTAAAGCTGTGTGATACAAGTAATGATTTTATTTGAACGAGCAGAACTATTTATTTAATCCTTAATCTAATAGTGATATCTGAGTGAAGGAGGAGGCATTATTTTGAAACTGATAGAATGTGGCATTTTCTTGAAGTAATCAAATGGAATAGCACTCTTCTGAGAAATAGAAATATGGGCCATTTTCTACTAGCTGCCAGAATTCAAAAGCAGCTTTTGCATTTGATTAGATTTTCTTTTGTGTGGTATAGTTAGGCTTTATAGGGGAAAAAAACCAACCCACAAAGCCCTCATCATCTGAACTGTGGAATTTGTTATGTAATTATAGAATTATGTTCCACCTAATAAAAGCAGAACATAAAAAAGGTGTTTGATTTTATTCTGCATCGTTTTTTGGAATTGTTGGATTTTTTAAAGGAATAAGTCAGTTTCTATGAATACTGGTGTGAAATCAGATACATTTTTCTATGTAAGTTTCTAGAAGGCTTGTGCCCTGAGAGAGACTTTTTCCTTATTCATGAAATTGTCAGGAATCACATTTTATTTAAAGAACATTCCTAAGAAGCACATTCTTTTTTGAAATGTGACAAGCAGCATGACATATGTCTTTACACACAGAAGGAAGACACTACATGCCCAGCAGATGGAACATTGGATTTAAGTTGTGAATCTGAGTTGGACAGCAATGAAATGGCTGAGACTAACAATAGCAATGGGGAAGAAAATGGAGGTAAAATATTATTTCTATTGTTTTTAGCTTTTAATCTTAATGCAATGTTTATGTGCTGACGAAATGATATATAAAATGTCATGCTTTGCAACTGCATGTAAGTATTTTCTGGCTCTGGTAAGGCCTATTTTTTTTTAAATGTAAAAGTTCCAGTTCTCATTCCAGATCTCATTAATGGATTTAGAAATCTTGATATTTAATAGAATTGAATTGTTAAGTTTCATGCACCAGATGCATTGATATGTTGTTTGTTTGATGTTCTTTACATCAGACGGCTTATGGGTAAGAATTTTGGATTTTACTGTTTCCAGGGTTGTAAAAAGAACTAGAATTTACAGAAAATATTTTTAAAATATTAAAGTTAGGTACTTTAAAATAACATGCAGAATTGCACTATTTATATTACATATTCTTCAAAAAAATGAAATTTGGAAGACTTCTCATCTGTTTTCAATATTTTATAACATAGTTAATTTGCAGACTACTTTTCCATCTATATTAGCCTAAGCTGAAATTGCTGCTATATAATTTTACCCTCTTAATATGTTGTATATCTTTGTAAAATATTGCAATACGTAACTATTAATTTAGTGAAACAATAATTTAAACAGTTTGCTTTTCCTCTGAGAAGAATGTTTTTGTTTTTGTTTTGTTAAGTAGTAAATGGTGCTTTATTTACTGTTTATCACATTTAGCATAGAAATTTTAGGGACAAAATAATGCTGACTAGAAACAGAAACTTTGGACATACTTTAAAAAGAGAAACCGTACCTAGTAGATTGGATGCCTAAGTGTATGTGCATGTGTAAACAGATGTTTAAAAAAACTATTAACTTCTTAATCTTTCAATATATTGTATTATTTTCAAAGACCAAGTTATATGTACATGTTTAAAGGATTTTAAATACTTATCAATTAGAATAATTTGACAAGTAATAGATAAACTCTGACAAGAAAATTATGTTCAATTCTTGAAGGCCTTTCTTTATATGTAGCCCATACTGTTGTTAAAAGTGAGGATAAAGTCTTTTTCCTTGCAATAAATCTGTACATCATATTTGTGTTTAACTGTGCCTTAAATATCTAGAAAATCTTTCTTTTCTGCTGAGAACAATACAATAGGGCAATGATTTTTCAAATGTTCTGTCTTTAGGGAATTCTTTTCATTCTCCTACATGTTTTTTAAAAATTATAGAAAGGATGAGGACAACCCTTCCATTTTAATGGAGCATTCACCAATCATTTTGGGCATTTTTGCAGTGAATACTCCACTGACAGTGGAGACCAAGATTCATAGTGAGATGTTTAAAGGAAATAGTGCTATTCATTTATTTGCTGTGTAGGATTCTGATACCTTAAGTTGTTTTTGTACCAGCTGAAAAATTGATAAACCTACAGAATTATATTTCTCTCTCCTGCATTCTGATAGCATAAATACAAGATACTTCCTATTCAGGACTTAGATGTGGCTAGTGCTAAAGTGCCTTTTCATTGGACTTTTAAACGAAGCTGGTGTTATTTAGGCCTTGTGACATTTTCAGAAAATGTCTGATTTTCTTTAGGAAAGATTGGGAGTCTCTGGGATCTGGGGGTACGGTGGGTAGCCTGACATTTACTGACACTTCATTGCTGACCTCTTAGTATAATTCAATGGCATGGCTTTCATTTCTTCAATTTCTGATGCTACATGTTGGATTCAAATGGAAATAAAATTTTTGCACATCTGGCACATTTTCACAAAGATAGGCTTTTCCTTGTCCTAAACCAGTGGTGGGATTCAGCCAGTTCACACCTATTCAGGAGTACCGGTTGTTAACTTTCTAAGCAGTTTGGAGAACCGGTTGTTGGAAGAAATCTCCTTTTGTTTTTTTCCACTTTACAGGGTTTATCTTGTAAGGAAGCCAGGAAGGAAACATTCTGGTGTTGTTTCTAGCCTAATCTTTATTACCCTGCTTACCGAAACTGCGTCTCTGGTTAACCCTTATTACATTGTCACAGCTAAGGCGAAGTGCCCATTGATGTGAGTGACATTGAATTGGCCATGCCCACCCAGTCACATGACCACTGAGCCCCACCTACCCAGCTGGTCATTAGGGCAGAGAACCCATTGTTAAATTATTTGAATCCCACCACTGTCCTGGACAAGCACATTTTTTGTCTTGTATCATATTTATCAAGTCCATTTTTCAGGGTGAGATTATGCTAATTCTTCAGGTGATTCTTGCTAAAATGTAACTTCATTCCACATCTTGCTTTCCCTGTTAAGAGACTTCACTGGTTTGGATTGTTGCACATAATTAGTCCATTACTGTCTCGAATGATAATTTTCCCAATGGTGTTTTTAGTTTAAAAAAGGGTAATATCCAGATTGCTTGCATGTGTTCAGGAAGAAAGCCATTAGGTTATTTAATTTGGATTTTTCAACAGGGCATGACTGGGTTCAACAGCTTGATGTTTGTTTCTGACTCTGACTCTATAAAATTATCCTTCTACTGTCTACTTCACATCTTATGTTGGTGATTTTCAATATGGAAAATTAGGCTTACCGCCTCTATTTTGATTATCATTGCTGGCAATTTAGTTTTTGGGAAGGAATTTTATGTGGATACAATTGGAGGGGGATTTGCCTAAAATACAGATAGTCCTTGACTTATGACCACGATTGAGCCCAAAATTTATGTTGCTAAGTGAGACAGTGGTTAAGCAAATTTTGTCTCATTTTACAACTTTTCTTGCCATTTTTGTTAAGTGAATCACTGCAGTTGTTAAATTAATAACATGGTTATTAAGTGAATCTGGCTTTCCCATTGAGTTTGCTCATCAGGAGGTCGCAAAAGATAGTCACGTGACTCCAGGACACTGCAACTGACATAAATATAAACCAGTTTTCAAGCATCCAAATGTAAATCATGTGACTGTGGGGATGCTGCAATGGTCATAAGTGTGAAAAATGGTTATAAGTCACTTGTTTCAGTGCTGTGTAACTTCGAACGTTCACTAAATGAACTGTTGTAAGTTGAGGATGACCTGTAAATGAACAGAAGCTCTGTGCACTTCAGTTATATTTTAGTCATAATGTTACAGATCCATTTTATGGATTGTTGGACTTGGGACATCTTACAAATTATAAGAGGCATTTCCCAAAAGAGTCATTTACAGCAGCCAGCATTTCCACTCAGTTCTGGGAAAATCTGTACTACTGGGCAGATCCAGTAGGTAGTTTTGTGTGTGAGTTGCTCAGTGTTTCAGTTTGGGCAGGCTTGATACTCTTTTTGAACAATTCTACCAAAAGTAACTGATCAGCAGGCAATTTGACTATTAGAAGACTCCATCATGAGAAACTGAGTTTTAACCCACCCCCCAAAATGGTATCTCTCTTTATCCCAATTCAAGTTGTCTGTTTTATTCCCTTGTCACGCCCCGTCATGCCTGCCCCCCCCCCCCGCGCGCGCGCTGGTAGAGCAGGAATATTATTACAGGAGCAAAACATAGCCATTATTTTTCCCCCTTTAAAATATAAAAATAAAGTGGGAATTTTAAATATGAGAAACATGGCTTGTTCAACCTTGCCAGTCCATTGGCCAGTCATTTTCTCTGGACCTTTCCTATCTTTTATACTCTGTTTGAAAATAACAGGGAATAACTATAATATAACTATGGTGATGTGTTAAAATTAACTTGCATCTCTTCTAAAAGTATTTTCCCAGTATTTTTGTGCTTACTTGTAGAAAATGTGTACAAACAAAGAAAAACTTGCCTGCAACATTTCATATTCTAATCCTAGTGGATGAATGTCAAAGTGCCCAAAATTGTAGATTTAGTTCTATGTGCCTGTGTGAAACTTACAATTCTATAAAAAGTACTTTGTACTTTTGTGTTAGTGGAAGAAAGGATTTTAAAAGAAGGAATAATTTGTCATCAGAATCTTAGCCAGATATTGAGATTTCTGCAACAGATTCAGATTATTGTAGAAGATACCTCAGAATTCCATCATCAACTACCATTGCTATATGTGAACAATAATTATCGGGAAGGAAAGGACTATTTCTTGTTTGCCTTATTGCTTCATTAAAAACTATTCAAATCCTTTCTCTGTACACACATACATATTGTAATTGCACTTTGTATATATAGACTGTAATTGCGGTTTATGTACCTGTACATCTACACTGACATCCATTAACAAATATATTTCACTCACATACATTAACAAATATATTTTCTGTTTTGCTTCTTTTAATATAAATATGTTGTTCTAAATGCATGCATTTTAATTTCACTTAGGTCACTTGAAGAGTAATTAAGATTTTTAACAGCTTACATAAAACAATACATTATTTGTTTAAAGCCACTTCTTGATCAAATATGCCTTTCTTTTTAACAGTATTATAATTTAACACCATGGGGTTTTTTTCTCTTTCATTTAACAAAAAGGTATTGCTGCCTGACTAGAGAAAAGCTGTTCTGATTTTGCAGTTTAGATTCTAGGGAGGTCAGTGTGATTTGGATGACTTATTTGATATATGTGTGTTGACAATGCAAGACCATTTATGTCGATGCCCATATAGTTCTGTGTCACCTAGAGGAAATGTATGGAATTGATAACATATCCTGTTTCCCTGAAAATAAGATCTCCCAGGATAATAATCCCAATCAGGCTTTTGAGCGCATGTGCTAAAATAAGCCCTCCCCAAAAAATAAGCCCTTCCCGAACATATTGCAACACAGCAGCAGCCATGAGGTAACCAAGCTTGCCACCTCCTGCACCTCAAAAATAATAAGACCACACCAAAAATAAGGCCAAGCACTTATTTTGAGGGTCTAAGGAAAATAAAAGCCTGTCTTATTTTCAGGGAAACAAAGTTTAAATGGTGGCTTATACTTGTATTCTTCTAAGAATGCAGTATCTTTAGTATATGCAGATATTTTCTGCTTGAAAACAGCAAATTGCTACAATAAGAAAGTTAATCTATACTTTGTAACTTTCTAACTTTTGTGTTTTAAAATTATTATAACAATGTAAAATTGATAAAATCAGAAACAAGTGAACAATGGCATGTTTTTAGAGAAAGGAAGACTGAAGCGGTATAAAATTTTTCTGCCTAAACAATAGTTACAAATTCATTTGAAGCTGACCTCTCCATATTTTCTCTCAGGGTCCCCCCACCCCCCCACCCCCAATTTATTGTTCAAGTTTTCTGAGCATCAGAAAAGAGCTAATTGAGACTGATAGACAAAGCGTATTTTTGCTTCTCCTGTTTTCTGGGGATTTTGGTTTATCTTTCCTGCCTTTTCTTCTCTCACAAATTAGCCCAGTTCAATAAGAAATAAGAACTGCCTCTACCAATAATTTCTGTTCAAGAACAACAGTTTATGCTTAGGTTATCACATAAGAAATACTATTGCACAAGTACCCGAGGCAGAGGAATGTTTTCTCTAAAGTAATTAAAGTGGTTGGGTTTTTTTTAGTTTAACTCATTTTAAACTTTTAAAGCATTTATGTCAAGAAAAAATTTAATATAACTTTCTTGCTATGTTTTGTATTCTTATATTAAGACTAATCATAAAGAGATAACATGTAACTTTCCTTTTTCTCTTGCTGGGCTTAGACACATTTATTCAGAAAGAGATCTCATTAAGACCAATGGTTTCCACTTCTAATTACTTGGAACCAGAAAGTGCAACACCTTTCTATAAATTATAAATTATAATTCGTAAACTGAAAATCATAGTACTGAAAGCAGATATATTTCCTCCTTGTGGATTTTTCCACATCTCTGACATGTAAGGTTCTGTTACTTTGTTTTGATTCATATACAGTTATTTTCTTCAGCGATGCATCCTTTTTCATGGGTTTTCAGCCTTTAATTTTTGAGATTTCCATTTAGCATAATTTCTATCATTCTGTATTAAATGCTAAACATATCAAATCAGTGTAGGAAGGAGATACTGAATAATTAGGAAGGCATCTATAGCTGCTAGCCAAAGTTTATTCTTGTTAATAATAATAGTTATTATTGTGGCTGGTTGCACAGTCAGCCAGCTGTTTTGACTGGAGTTTGCATTTTTGTTCACCAAAAGTCTTTCCTAAGGACCTGAAATTTAGACAGATGTTGTTGCTGCTGCTGCTGATGGTGATCTTGGGAGTAAAGCTTTCTGTCCCTTAAGGCAAACTTAAAGCTAAGAACCATGTCTCAGCTGTAGCTGCCATTGAGAAGGAAACTCCCATAGCTATTTCTTCTATGCTGTTACCACTGGAGTGGGTCTGATAACTTCAAAATATCTCTCCTCTAACTGAGGGGAGGAGGTTGGTAGTTGAAACAATTGTGATGGTGCTGATTCAGAGACAGCTGACTCAGCAGAGCAGAAGAAAAACAGAAGAAACAGCAGTGGTCCCTCCCTCCCTCCCTTCTTTTATATGATTTCTCCACTACAACTCCTCTTGGGGTCTCCTTGCAGGTCCCAAGTTACCATCTCAGTTTGTCTTCACTATCAGTACATCCCTAATTAGATTGGTAGTCTATTTCATTTCTGGGAATTTTAGATTGTATACAAAGCACCACCACCACCCCCTTCATTGTTTTCCTGGCAAGTACAACCTTGTAAAATAGTTAGACTAAGAAATAATATCACCCAGTGAGCTTACATAGCTAAAGGAGTTCATTGTTCAAGTTAAGGGTTTTTTTAATCCTAATTAATTATTTTACCTATATATAGCAATAACACTTAGACTTAGTAACCACTTCATACTGCTTTACAGCCCTCACTGACTTTGGAAATGTTTTGCATAATATTTGCATCAAATGCTCAAACATAAGGTTTTTTAAAATAATTATTAATTTTACATCTGTTAGTAATAATCAAGAAAAAAGTAAATTCATTTTATCTGAGGTACCTATCTGAGTTAAATAAGGCAGAGGATGTCTTCCATTAGATTGACCATGTAGAGTCAGGTGGCTTTTTAGAAGTTTTAATTGACAGTTATTATGGCTATATGGTAGCTAGGTCTTCTTTTGTGTTTCTGCAACTAATTAACATAATAAAAATTACCCACTGTCAAGCTTATGTATAGAAATACTACAAAAATCTGAAGCATTTTCTGTTTCATGTTTTGACATATCTTTTAACAACTTACACTATTGTTAGTTCTTCTAAAGTTTATGATGAGAGTTCTATAATTAATTAGATAATTAAGATCCAGCATATTCTTCTCATAGTAACATTTATCAGATTTATATGGCCACCCACCTTATATGATGTGTCTCTGGGCTATATATAAACAAACAAAAATAGCCTGATGCATGGTCTGTTGTAATCAAATACTCTGGACGGTTTTCCTAATGTATTAACATAGTTACAAATGATGATATCCTATTCTAATGGAGAACTGCCTTGAATGCTTTTCTTGGGTATGTACGTATGTGTGTAATGTGCATGTATATATATTGGATACTGAGTGAATGCAGGTAAAGATGTCTGAAGCAGTTCTGATTCTTTTTACAGAATGAGAGTGATTGCTTTAACATTTCAAAATGGGGAATCTCTTGGGCCAACATGTTTTGCAAAATCCATTTTTGAAACCTGTTTTTCCAGCCTAAATGATCTAGTGTAGAATAGTTTACTTGTAACTGCAGTATATTTGTGTCTATCTTTGTCAAAAAAACCACAACCCAGCTATTATGGAAAAATGTAAGAAATTCAGTCAACTCTCGCAATCTTAATACTATAATTGACAATAGGTAACATCTATGAGATTTATAGATCAGTGCCTTAATATAAATATAGCTTCTGTGTTAATGCCAGTAACAAAGATTTATCACCTGGCTTCACAATCGACATATAGCACTTTCTTAAAGCAGTGCTTCCCATTTCTCTGTCAAATGGGGAATTATGATGGCCACCTGCCATTATATGATATCAGCATTTGCAAGAGCTTCAGATGTCACTTCTTTTTTACAAGCTCTTGAAAATCAGCAGAACTCCATCCCCCAATTTTACACCTTATGAAAGAAATAACAGCTCTAGTTAAAACACTGCTATAACATGATTAGCAGCTTAAGTCTGTCATCCATTCTCTCCCCTCCTCTCCAACTGTTATATTAAGCCAATTAGATGTACTTTCATCTCACTGTATTTTGTTTATTTTTAAATACATAAATTGCTTATGTAATTGAGGAAGTTTTAGAGGAGGAGCTATACCCCTATTGTAGAATGCATGTTTCACAAGTCCAAGTTTGCAAATCTAATCATTGTCATCTCTAGTTAAAAGCATTGCAGGTAACAGGCGATGGGAAAGAACCCTATTTATGCCCCTAAATAATTTCTAGACTAGAGAGGATATGATTAAACAACTAGTCTAAATTACGCAATTAGACTAAAATTTGATATGGTGATTCATTTATTAGATAATGTACTGTATGTATAAGGCTCTCACAGTATTGTTTAATAATATTGTGTAAATGCTAGCTATTAATAACTCAATTTCCCCTTGCATCATGGCATGGTTTTGCTATTGTTCAATATTTCTCACAAGATTTAATAACATTTACATGTAAAGCTTGATTGTAATTCAATGTTGGAACGAAAACATTGAATAGAATTGGCTTATGTGCTGTTGTCCCTTTTTCTACTTGGTTGAACCTTAGCATAAGGTGACCAGATGTCCCGATTTCAGCGGGATGGTCACACTTTATAACAATTTTTCCTGTGTCCCAGGCCGTTTTTAAAAAGTCCCGATTTTCTGGCTTCATGTTGAAAGCCCAGTGGATTTGCTTAAGAAATCCTAACCGGGGCAAGACAAAAGACACCCTGTCTAATCCCTCTCTCTGTCTCAGTACTTTCATTGAAGATATTAAAACGTTAAAGCAACAAAACAGACCCCCCCCCGCCCCTTTTACCTCATTTTATAAGAAAAAATGACCAAGTACCATAGAGCTCCAGGAAATGGCTAGAGAGGTCGCAAGTGTTACTTCCTGGATTTTCCAGAGTGGAGGGGCACAGAGGTTGGAGGTCTGCTCCAAAATGGTGGCAAAGTTTCTTTGAAAAATATTTCCCTGACTAATTTCACCATTTCAATTTGCTCAGTTCTTTGTATTAACATCTACATCATTCTGGGTTTACTTGGAGTGCAAGCCTGCTGGTAAGTGAGCTGGGTTTTTTTCTTTTATTTTTTTAATGTATTTTAAAATAATATTTTATTTATTGTGCATATGATTTTTTAAAATTCTGTGTGGATTCTTTTTTTAAATTGTCTTAGACTATTTAAAAAAAGATTCTATCCAAAATAAATTGAAGTGAAACCATGTTTAAAAATTCTATACACAATACTTTGAAATATATTGTGCATAGAAAGAATAGTTTGAAATGTTTTGCTTCAATTTATTCTGTGTGGATTCTTTTTTTAAATTGTCTTAGACTATTTAAAAAAAGATTCTATCCAAAATACAAAATACCAGCTGCAGTTATTCACTTAAGAACTGTGGCAAGAAAGGTGGTATAATGGGCTTAGTAACCAAAGTTACAATGGCATTGAAAAAAGTGATTGATGACCATTTTTCACAGTTAGTGAACATTTTCACACTTAGCAACCGTTGCAACATCCTCATGGTCACGCAATCAAATTTTGATGTTTGGCAACAGATTCATATTTATGATGGTTTCAGTGTTCTGGGGTCATATAATCACCTTTTGACAAAGTCAAATGGGGAAAACAGATTCACTTATGTTGCTAACTTATCAGCTGCAGTTATTCACTTAAGAACTGTGGCCAGAAAGGTGGTATAGTGACCAAAGTTACAATGGCATTGAAAAAAGTGACTGATAACCATTTTTCACACTTAGCAACCATTTTCACACTTAGCAATCATTGCAGCATCCTCATGATCACGTGATCAAAATTTTGATGTTTGGCAACAGATTCGTATTTATGATGGTTTCAGTGTCCTGGGGTCATTTTAATTGCCTTTTGACAAAGTCAAATGGGGAAACCAGATTCACTTATGTTACTAACTTATCAGCTGCAGTTATTCACTTAAGAACTCTGGCCAGAAAGGTGGTATAGTGACCAAAGTTACAATGGCATTGAAAAAAGTGACTGATGACCATTTTTCACACTTAGCGACCATTTTCACACTTAGCAACCATTGCAGCATCCTCATGGTCAAGTGATCAAAATTTTGATGTTTGGCAACAGTTACAATTTATATTTGTAAATTGTAGTTATGTTGAAATTTAAAAAAAATTACAATACTATTTTTGCGTTGTATGAAAAATTTTGTTGCTCCGTATAAAATTTTTAATCCACCCCCCCCCCCCCCCGGTCAAAGGTGTCCCTCTTTACCAATCTGAAAATCTGGTCACCTTACCTTAGCACTAACTTGTTAGGTCAAGGGATATCTCAAGGCTGTTAAATTCTATTATTCTATTAACTTCTGTAACATTTACAGGAGGTGATAAGCATCCTTCTATTCTGCTTCCTGGACTGGTAGTTCTCTTTATTACATTCAATGTAGCTGTGAACATTATTGCAGACAGTACATTTTCAAATTACAATGAAAGACATTACACAGATGTTAATTTCTAGGTATCAGCATTTCCTGAATTTAGCATGTGTTGGAAGCATGCAATTGAAAATGTATGTTTTGACATACATTGTGTGATTTCATTGCCCGTTGTCATGCAGATGCTTTTTGTGGTTGGAAGCCTATACTTTGCCAAGAACAATAGGAGTTCAGACTTATTTAAGCTGATATTTGCAGCATCCACAAGTTCACTTTAAACGTGTCTGATCATTTGAATGGCTGTTGGTGGTTTCTTCTTTACCTAACTGTTTGGTTGTCCTTTTAGATATTCTATACTGTCTGAAACACAATTGCTTCCTTATATGGCAGATCAGCTCTGAGTTCTTCCTGACTAGATCAGTTTTGTGATATTTTAAAATCTTGAAATGAAATGAAATGAAGAGGCATAGTTTAATCTCCTGTAGTTTAAGTACTTAATTTTATTTTTATGTTCGTAGTTTGTCCTAAGCAAGCACCTGAAGAACTGTCTTCCATTCGGGACTCAAGCCTTACAAATGCACCAATGCAAAGCAAGCTAGTGTCTTCCTTCCAGCAGCATACCAAAAAGGCACTTAAACAGGTAAAGTAACATTTCTTGATTGAGTTTACATTTGCATATCGAATCATTTATTTCTACCCAATACTTCACACTTTATACAATATTGTTATTTTTTTACGAAAGATGCAAAATTTTATCCTAATAGGCATCTTACTCAAAATCAAGAGTATTGGCTAAAGCAGAAACAGGGAAGCTTCAAATGTTGAAAAACGTGTCTTGCAACTTCCTGGGTTGTATCTTCCATGTTTTTAGATCCCTGATGTGCTGGACACATTTCCAAAGCATGCTAAAATACCATTACACATTCTGGAAAGAGTTGATATATATAAAATACTCCATATCTTTATCTATATTTAATTGTCTCTGTCTGTCTGTCTATCCATCCATCCATCCATCCATCCATCCATCCATCCATCCATCCATCCATCCATCCATCCATCCATCCATCTATCTATCTATCTATCTATCTATCTATCTATCTATCTTTTTTATTTTTATTTTTTATTTTTTATTTTCAAAACAAACACAACACATAAAATCTTCCTTCTTTACATACTGTAGAAAGTGTATCAGTTGGTTACAAAAGGCTTTTGTGCATCTCTTCCACAGTCATCAAGCATAATTCATATTAACTCAAGTATTTTAACTCAGATATTTATAAATGTTACCCTTATCATACCTCCATTTTTATTTGACTATAATTATTTAAACGTCCTTCATTATAAAATATACCAAGATTTAATACATAACCACATACTGGCATTTCATTTAATATTTCTAAAATACTCCAATGACACTGAATCCTTATGTCCTATTCTAGCTAAACATCCATAATATTTAATAACAAAATTTTCTAATCCTCCTTTCCAAATCACTGTTTGCAATTTTCATCCAGTTTCCTTATGTACCCATACATATATATTTAGGTTGTCATCATTATCCCTCCTTTATTTGACTATATTCTCTATCATCCCCTAATAATCAAAACTTATCTAACTTAGTTCTTTTTTTTAATTAACCTTTGCATATAATCCAAAAGGATTTCTAATCTTCCTTTCATGGGTACCATTCAATATTCATATCCAATTATTACTTATAACACTACACATTGTATACATTATTATCATTATCATTTATTTATTTAACTATATCTATTATCACTAAATTTCACTAAGTTTAACTAGTTTTAAGTTATATTCTTCCATCTATCAACCTGTATCTTTCCAATAACAAAACAATCTCATATCTTCTGCCATTTGTGGTTCCAGTCCTCTAATCATCTTCTTGATCAGCTTTGTATAGACTTCTCTTAGCAACTCCTTGCTTATAAGATCTCATAAAATCTTGATGCCCTCTTTTTGTTTCCTTATTCAACTTGTCTTTGATTGTCAGCAGTGTCATCAATGCTTTTGCTAATAGAATTTCTTTCTTTAAGTCCATAGATTCTTTAATTTTATCTTCTTCTATATCTTGATCTTTGGAATAGATTTCCTCTCCATTTAATTCCTCTTTCAATATTCCATTCTTTCCATTTTCAGGAACAAACCAATTGCCATAAATATTAGCAGGTTTAATTTCTTTATATTCATTTTCCACTTTGGTTTTTTGAGTTTCAATCACCCTGTTTTGCATTTGATGAACAGCCTCAATTTTTTCATCATATTGTCTTGTTATGTGCTCTAGGTATTCCAGTTTTTTCTCTACTATGTTTGATAATTTCTGTAGTTCTGAAAATATATTTTGCAAAGTTAAGACCTCTATTTTCTCTAGACGTTGTGCCATTCTAATGAACACAGCTGTTCTAGCTTGGAAGGTTAATAAAATTAAAGCATAGATTCACAAATAACATTGTTTTCACTTTTTTCTGATTGAAAATATACTTCAAAGGGACATCTCTGTGTTTCCCTTCTTATCACTCTGTAGCCAAACAGTAAAACCTTGTGGTGCCAAGTTAAAACAATCAGTGGAAAAAAAACAATTCCGTTTTGAAAACACAAAGCTCCGATCAACAAAACCTCCCAGCCTCCGAGCGGAAACACTGTTAAAGAGTTTCTTTTTGTATCTTTTTTGTATTTCAGGTCAGAAAAAGAGGTCCAATCTTTAAATGAATTAGAAAAATACCCACAGCAATAAAAAAGGAAAACTTTAGTCTATACATTACAGAGAGTCACAAAGAGAAAGTAGAAGAAGAAAACTTAATCCATCCATTTCAAAAGGTTTGCATAGATTCGATACATGAAAATAGCATTTAAAAAGTAAGATAACCACTGTCCAAAACCATTCCAAATTTAATTCCACCGCTTGATTCTTCTATTCTTCAATTTAAATTGATTTTTAAGTTTTTATAGGCAGTCTCTTTTTTAAAACAATAAAAATTCCTCACCAGCTGAAAACACTTTCTCTTTCCATATCCTTCCATTTTGGAGCCGCCCTGACTTCATCAGCCTTGAGTGGATTTTTTGTCGCCGACTTGAAGAACTTCTCTTGCTTCTTTCAGGGATTTTGTGATATCCCCGAGATCAGCAAGACGTATTCTTCCGTATTCTTAAGAGCCAAGGTGGCGCAGTGGTTAAAAGCAGCACTGCAGGCTACTGCTAGATCAGCAGGTCAGCGGTTCAAATCCCACCGGCTCAGGGTTGACTCAGCCTTCCATCCTTCCGAGGTGGGTAAAATGAGGACCCAGATTGTTGGGGGCAATATGCTGACTCTCTGTAAACCGCTTAGAGAGGCCTGAAAGGCCTATGAAGCGGTATATAAGTCTACTGCTATTGCTATTGCTATTGCTATTGCTGTACACCGTCTCTTCGGGATGGTTTAGGTTTGTTTGGACCACCCAGCAGCAAAAGTGTTGGCTGTGGTCTCAGAGCATTGAGATCACACAACCATATCGTCGCGACATTGGCTCCTCCGATAGATAGATAGATAGATAGATAGATAGATAGATAGATAGATAGATAGATAGAGACAGACAGACAGACAGACAGACAGACAGACAGACAGACAGAGATATAGATAGACATAGACATGAACAAAACACCTCAGTGCCTTGGTTTGATATGTGCAAGAATCTGACTGCTATGTAGCCAAATCTGTGATTCTTCAGGTACCACATTAATTTCAATTATATAGTACTGGTTAGGGAAAACTCATCCTGGCTTGTATCCAATTCTGAAATAGGAGCTGGGGAAAAATAATGCTTTCCTCCCCCATGGGTTAGCATGGGACAAAGATAAACACTTAATGGTACCTACCATATCCATTACCATAAGGGAAAGGGTGTATTTTTATCAGAACAATTTATGATTTATAGGAGACTATAGTTAGGAGATGAAGCATGGCACATTTCAGTGCTAAGGGCTTTCAAGTTATACAATCTTTTAACTGAACAATTGTTTGCTCAGACCACTTCTGTAGCATACACAAATCTCACAGTAATTCTTTGCCACTGACATTTAAATAATCACAGTCTTCATTCTCTCCCATATCTATCTTGACATTGCTATTATAGGACAAAATAACAGCACTCATAGTAACACTATGATTCATAATCTCATCTTTCAGTGTGATATATGCCATTATTTGTCAGCAATGCCAATTCCTTTCAAAAGAAGAGTTGAATATAAATTTGGTATCAGAAATGTCACTATCCAGAAACAATAGGAAGATATTTCAGTTAGGTAGGGCATTCTGTCACTAACTTCAAGGTGGCAGTCTTTAGGGAATGGAATTTTAAAAACTGATTTCTTTGTGAAACAGCTGAGATACAATTCATTGGGATTTTTAATACTATTATAATTTAATACCATAACTTTAAGGAGAGGATTCAGTTTCCTATATCACTGCATTAATTAGCACATTAATACATGATGGTCTGTGTCAGATGTAACAACTGTTCTGTCAATGGCCTGTATCTAAAATGTAGTTTTCACCCACTGTGCCTTTTATATTTCCATCTGATATGTCTCTCTATAATTTCCCACTCCACTGCTCCATCATGGGAAATGTATGTGTGTGTGAATGCATGTGTATGTAAATATTATGTGCATCTGAAGAATGCAGTCTAAAAGAATTTCTTGCATACTAATTATATTACTCTTCAAAGTTCCATAAGACATTAATGTGGTTTCTGTATCCCTTTGGAAAGGAGACAGAAATGGTATAGTTCAGAGTTTCACAGGGAAACTAAATATGGATAAATATTTCCATAGGAAATACTGAGTCTAGCAGCAAGGCGAAATAAGCAAATATCAACTGAGGGCAAAATCCATAAATACCATTACAGTTTTCTTCATAGCATAAAATATTCAAGAGAGAAATGCAAATACATATACACTCATCCTGCAATACTAAGCAAGCATTGAAACTTCATTTTAAAAAGATTATCAGTCTCAGTTGATGTGTTTACCTTAAGGAGGGAGTCTTCTATTCTCCCTTCTTTTCCTTTTATGCTGTAGGTATTCATTACCACCAGATGCAGACAGCTGGATTTGATTTAACTCCAAACTGTGAATTCTATCTGTTAGGTGAATGAACTTTAAGCAGCAATTTTTGTTCAGAAAATTGCTGTTGGGAGTCAGTTTTGCTACTGTATATCTACTCTTCAGACCTATTGCTTTTATGTACTTACAACGTGCTTCTGTTCTACTACAAATAGCTCACGGTGCTTCTGGATACACAGAGATGTTAAGCAATTATATGTGACACATACCACCTTATATTAACTTACTGGATCTATTTTGCTGCACCAGGAGGTGAACCTTTAACATGTTCTGGGAATAAACTGCTTACATTGTGGAGTCCCAAAAGCAGCATGGACTTGGTTGAGGATTTTTTGGGGAGGGGGGCTCCTTTGCTGATTTCCAAACTGTTCTCATGCATTGTTCAGTATGTTAGGCAAAATAATGAAACTTTGAATATTTGCTCTGATTATATTTCAGTTTACTTTTTAAAATCAATGCTAGATACAGATGAATGTAATGGAAGATTATGTGATTCAGACTTTATTAGTTTTTTTGACCAGTTGTTTTCACTGAGAATGATGTGAGAATGAAACCATTAGACTCAGCCATTCCACATTTGTGACTACCCTGCTTCTATATCATCCAGCCATCACTGAGACAATGTGAATTATTATGGCACAAGTATAGTTTGGAGGATCTTAGAAGTTGCTATCTGTTATTCCTGGGATCTCCTGTTGAACCAAAATTCAAGAACTTTCTTGTCCATAAAAATCTCCTTATATTGAGCCATGGTTGTTGCCATTAGTCTCTCAAGTAATTATCTTGATCTCCTTGGTAAAAAGATAGGATTCATATATCTAAAGGTTATTCCTCTAGCCTGACCAAAGGTTAGTACAGTTGAAGCAATAAGGAAATGACCAACTGCAGCAGTTCCTGCACTATTTTCTGCAGGGCCAGGAATTTAAGGATTATTATTTTTTTAGCTTTAATTTCTAGCCACATTTAATGGGGAATTGCTGTGGGTATATTGAATGGTTTGCTTCTGAGTTTTGGTAACTCAGTTTTGGAAGTTTCCAGAGGCCAAGCAACAGGGTTTGGGGGCCATCTGTCTAGTGCAAGTGGCCCATCACTATCTTACTGAAAGATACTGAGTCAGACTATTGGTCCATCTAGTTCAGCGTTGTCTGCAATGAATGGCAGAGGCTATCCAGGACTTCAAGTTGGATCCTTCTGAAGATACCATGTAGGTCTTCTCTTGAGGTACAGCTATGCAGACAAGGCTGAGACACAATTAAAGAGTTGTGAGCTGGACTTCAGCCTGACTGATGTAGACAGTGATGAGGGAAGCACTGCTCAGGTAAGTATATCTGAGTTATTCAACATTTATATTCTTTTTTCATTGTCCTATTCTCCTTGATAAAATCATTTCCAGCATGTCTCAGTGAGTTTTGACAAAAGGATTCATCGTTATGTATTGTCATTTTTAGTTTATTTTTTTTCCAGCAGTACCAAAAAGCATTGACGGCATTGGATCAATTTCATTATCATTGAAGGAAAAATAGTTTTGCTTTTCATAAAGACTTTGTCACTGGAACATATTCTGTGATTTCAAAAAATACATTAATATTGTATTATATATCAACTTGAAAGGGTCAAAAGTTAGTTCGTATAAACCTGTCAGCTGAGCCTTGGAGATGGACCAGTCTGAATGCAGGTCTTTTTTCATAAACTCATTAAATCATGATGAAAATGGGGGAGGGAACTTTATTTCATCAAGTATAGTCCTAGTCTGTTCTGTAAAAAAAAAAATCATGATTTTTTGTAATTTTCCTGATCCTATTGTTGAAATACTACATTTGATTAAACTGGGATCAGCCAAAGGCAGGTTGGCAGATGCCAAAACCTAAAAGAAGGCTTTAAGAGAAAGGATCTGGTTGTTGGACAGAATTCTCTTGTCTATTCCAAACTTGATGAGAAATCTGTGTGCCAGAGCAGCCTAAGATGGCTTGTCACTTGGTTACATGGTTCTAGATATAACAAAATGTAAAGGGTACTTATACTATACATTTGCTAGTTGGTGGGTGGGGAGTGAAACAGGGAAACAACATTTGGTTGCATCTCATGGTTATTAGTTTCAGGAAGAAGTGCCTGTTCAAGTTACTGCATAGTTGTATATACATAGTTACTTGTACTGTTGCCAAGAATGACACCATTTAGCAGCAAACCACAAGCAGGCGGTCTGGTTCTTTGTTCCCCAGATTACAGCATTTTTTTGCTCACCAGGTAACATCTAATACAATACACGGTTGTCTCTTTTTACATGTGCCTTAATAAACTTCTTCTATAATAAAAATAATGAGCTAGTGCGCAGTAGAGAGCTCTGCTAAGTGAAGAGGCAAAGGTTCTTGCACACTGTTGTCCTTAAGTGAGAAGATGAAATTGCTAAACAGCGTGGCATCCATTGGATACCATTACATTATTATAATCTATTGTTCACTCTATAAAGAAAGAAAAAGTCACTATATGAGCAAGTATGATGTCCATATTTCGAGCCTCAAAGATAGAATTCCATCTATGCAGTACTAGAATGGGATGGATGGCCTCAGCCTATGGCTAGAAAGACAACCCCACTTACGATTTGTGACAAAATACAACTAGTTTATGGCAGAATATACTAAACATGGTATCAGACCAGTCAGTGCTGGTTTCAAAGATTTAAGCACTGTGTAATGTCCTGAACATCGTGGCAGAGAAGCCAATGCTATTACATTCCTACATCAACAAGGAAGAAATACATATTTAATATGTAGATGGCATAGAAATAATAAAAGGATCACAAAAGCCATCTGATGAACCTGGAGGGAGCAGAGACAGATAATAGAAACCAGATTGTTGTATTTTTTCTGTTGTGAATACAATATGGATACAGTAAAAGTCATTGCTATAGTATATGGTGCTAACATCAGTTGGAGAAAAGATATAGAGATATAGAATGGAATTTAGAGGTGCTTGGAGCTTATAGTGTTATCAGATATTATATTCCAACTGTAAAGGAAGCAATGTGATTTACATTGCTTTATCATTGTTATGTAACATTCCTGGGTCTATATATGATGGTCTTGCCAACCCTTACAAGGCATCCCCTGTGTTAGGCACTATGGTCCATCACACACTTGAACATTCACATGTTTAATCAACCATAGGTCTTTGAGAAGCAATCTCTTGTCCCCTCCTGTGCTCTGGTAAGTGATGGGAGATTAATATGATACATCACACATACATGGAAGGAGTTCCACACTTATACCCATTCACATAACCTCTCACAGCTCCATAGCTTTGTTTTCAGGCAACCACCATCATGCTCACTCTTTGATTGTAGGTATTGCTTGATCAAACTAGTGTTCCAATATTGAGTGTGCAATCTTTGGGCCCTGAAAAGAAAAGAAAAGGAAAACCAGCTCCTGTCTTCTGTCAAGCAAAGTTGAGCACAGGCATTTTCTCTGACTTAGTGAGCAATTGATTTGTATATGAGATATGCAGAAATACCTGGCCTCCAAAATTTTAACTTTTAAGGTCTTGCTGCTTTTGATAATACTCCTAGTCATCGTGTGGCCATCCAGTTCAGCCACCCAAAACTTGAGATTTCCTTCTTGCTCCCTAAACTACCATTTTGATCCAACTTAAGGGATAAGGTCTGATAGTGACTTTAATTTCCTACTAATACTCGCCACACCTTATCTTGCACCTTATGCTCAAATCTTTTGAGGCAGTAGAGTGTGGCAAAAATTCTATATGACCATTTATTGTCAATTTATTTATACATTTATTTATTACACTTGTATGCCACCCATCTTGCCAAAGGTGTTGAGTACTGTAAAGCAGGACCAGCTTGAAGAACTTGTTGATCAATAATTTCTAGAAACCTGATTTTTCTAATAATGTTGTTAAGTAATTTCAACTGCTGTGCTGTACTCTCATTCATTAAATTAACTGGGGCACCCACGTCTTTAAGAACTGAGAGGTGTACTCCTGTATTTGGGGTTGAATAAAGAATCACAGGATAATAAAATAGCTCTTGTAAGCTGTCTGAGTTCTTCTTAGTTGTTTGAGGGTTGGCTTGCTAGGTTCTTGAGAGAGTAACGTGAAGTTTCTCAAAGTTTTTGAGCCTTTTTGGATACTGGGAGTATACATGGGCTGTGGTTCCACAGATGTACTACTTTGTAGCTCCAAAGTAGAAACAAATTGAAGTTTGTCCTTCTGTTTCTCTGCTGAGGACAGGAATCTTTTTACCACTCCTATTTTCTTGACTTCTATGGTACTGGTCTCTAACGAGATTACTGGAGAGACAGTGAGGTTGCTTTACATTTCTTTACCTTATGGCCTCAACTCTTTCAACCATGCATCAGTTAATGCATAAAGCTGGAATAGTTCTTCTAGATCAGTGATGGCGAACCTTTTCGGCACCGAGTGCCCAAACCTGAATGCGTGCATGCACCAGCCACCTGGTCTTTGGGTTTCCGGCACTCTGGTGCACACGAAGGCCAGGTGGTTGGCACACTTGTGAAAACTAGAAAACTACACTGAAAACTAGAAAAGCAGCTGGTGATGGTGCATATGCCTACAGAGAGGGCTCTGTGCGCCACCTCTGGCATGCTTGCCATAGGTTCGCCATCACAGTTCTAGATTCTCTAACTCAGAATTAGTATATCAGGAAGAACTCCCCAAAACTGATTAGTCAAACCATATCATTCCACTTCATATCACTTGCACATGATTGAAAATACAATATGTACTTGTGAATGCTGCAGTTGACTTGCTTTAGCCTGTGAATCTTTCCATTTGTTGAGGATTTCCTAGTCTGATCATTAAATGGCACTCAAAATCTTTGCATGGAATTCTGGTAATTATCCAGTAAATAAATCTTTGCCTTCAGTGAGCCAATTTGATCACCCCCTTTTTTAAGCAGAATTGCAACAAAATTGATCCTGGAGCAACAAAAAAACTTGCTGAGCTGCTACTCACTAAAAGTTTGTCCCAAAGTTATGCTACCTATACCATAGCATTATGTAAATTTGTTATTTGTATATCAATTTGTTGTTTACATCCATTTGTTTCAATAATGCTTCAGCAAATTGTTCTCTGGATATTGAAATGCCCTAAGAATCTGATGCCATTTCTACATTCAAAGCAGAGGTGGTATTCAGCCAGTTCTGACAGATTCTGGAGAACTGGTAGTAGAAATTTTGAGTAGTTCTGACAACCAGCAAATAGGCTGGCCCCACCCCCGCTGCCTCCCAGCTGAACTTCTTTTGTTGACCTGAACAGGAGAACGGAGCTGGAAAACAGGTTAGTGGGGATGGGATGGGGATTTTGCAGTAACTTTCCCACAGGAGTGGGGAGGGAATGGGAATTTTGCAGTATCCTTTCCCTGCCATACCCACCAAGTCATACTCAACAAGCCACACCCACCAAGCCACGTCAAGCCCACCAAGCCACGCCCACAGAACCAGTAATAAAATTTTCTGAATCGGATCACTGATTCAAAGGCACAGTTTGATGTCTGATTGGTGAAAGTAGAGGCTTTCAAGACTGATATAGGTCTTCAAAATATGCAAGTGAGGAAACAAACATTAAAAAAATATTGGAATTCTACCTTTTCATTGTAGAGTGCAATACAAATAGTTCTTGATTTGTGATGGTAATTGGAATTACTGTCATAAATTGGTATGATCCTAAAGTGAGTCATCGTGTAATCAGACCAGATGTTATGTCCATTTTATCAAGGTTAGCAAGTGAATCATGCAATTGTTAAGCAATTCTAGCTTCCTCAATTGACTTTGCTTGTTGGCAACTGGCTTGGGAAAATTGAAAATAATGATCCTGTGAGCACAGGATGCTGTAATCTTGATAAATGTGAGCCAGTTGCCAAGTGCCTGAATATTATCCTATGATGATGGGGGTGATGCAACAGTTGTAATGTTAAGGATTAGTTGTATGTAACTTTTTCTGAGACCCTTGTATCTTCAAACTATCTGTAAATGAATAGTTGTAACTCAGTTATTCAACTCAGTTGTATCTGTAATAAAATCTTAAGAACATGATAGTGTTCTCCTCTGATTTTTTGGTGTAAAAGATAGGATAATCTTGAGTTTCTTTCTTACCCCTTGGTCTTTCTCAGGGAAGAGCTCATGTTTATTTAACAACTTTTACATTTTTTCTTCAGATTTTAGCAATTTAATGAATAAGAATAATCAGATGTACAAGCTGGAATCAAAAGAGGGAAGCCTTATCCATATTCCTAACATCTGATGGAAAATGGAAAAGGCAAGGAAGTTCCAAAAAGCCATATATTTTTGCTTTCTTTATGATTATACAAAGAAGAGTCAATGTGTAGATTATAACAGATTATGGATAGCCCTTAAAAACACAGGCTACTTTATCTATTTAATGAAAAGAAATGTAGATTGAACAAGAAGCCACACAATATAGAGCATCTAAAAGGGTTCAAAATTGGGTATACTTAGATCATGCATTGTCACATTTGTTTAACTTTTATGCAAAATATACTCTGAGAAAGTTGAAGTAGAAGAAATAGGTGTTGGAATTAAAATTGCTGACATAAACACAAATGACCTTTGACCAAAAGATAGACTTGTAATAATACTTTGATAGCTGGAATTGAGGAAGACCTAGGGAATCTCTTGGTGCAAGTGAAAGAAGAAAGTCAAAAGGCTGGTCATTTTTTTGAAACTAAGATTTAATCAACAGGCAGTATGGAAAACCCAATGGAAAAAGATGAAAAATTGTTGGAATAATAGATTTTATTTTCTATAGGAGGGATGTCAAACACAGGGCCTAGGGGCTGGATCTGGCCCATGTGGTGCTTCGATCAGGCCCGTGGGACTGCCCTGGAAACAGTGAAGGACCATCCTGCAGTGCCTCTACTAGAAAAACACGGAGCTTGGGACAGCCACGTACAACCCTTCCGAGCTTTGTTTTCGCTGGTAGACAGTTGAAGGAGGCCATCGCAGTTGAAAAAGGAGCTTGGGAGCCCGTTTTCACTGGCAGAGCACTCGGGCTATCACAGGAACCCCTGACACGAGTGATTAAGAGCTGGCCACACCCTCCCCACCCCCAAGGTCAAACAACAACCCTGATGCGGCCCTCAATGAAATCAAGTTTGACACCCTTATTCTATAGTAAAAAAAATGTACAGGAATACTGATTATATGATGAAATAAAAACATGTCTGCTAGAGGAAAAACTATCATTCTTTTAGATAAACTATTAAAGCCCAGAAACATTGCTCTTACAACAAAAGTATGTATTGTTAAGATTATGTTTTTCCCAGTTGCATGAGTTAAAATTTCACATTCAGCTGGAAAAGATGGATCATTAGAAAGACTGAGTAATAAAAATGGTTCTTTGAAGTTGTATACTGAAAATAAATGTTGAGAAAGCCTTGGACTGTGAGAAAAAAAAGTTCATTTGATACTAGATGAAATAAAACCACTGCTACGTACTGAACACTTTAAAATGGAACTAAAGCTTAAATGTTTTGGACACATAATACAAAGAGTCAGAAAATTCAAAGGCTACCAAAAATGGCTAAAGTAGATTAAGTGGCTGATGACATAAGCATAAGTTTACTAGGTCCAAATAAACAATTCCTGTCGAAACAACATTCATCAGGTACTAAAGAATCAGAAGCAAATAAAACACAATACCTAGGGGGTCTTGGATCAGCCAAGCCAGGATAATCTTTACAATGGTAGAATGGAATGCAATCTCCCTAAATAACAAGGGCCACCTTGTAATTTTGATTCACAATGTGGTTGCCGCTTCTCTATTGCCGCTCCGGCCCTATGGAATGAGCTGCCCCCAGAGATCCGGGCCCTGCCCACTCTCATGACCTTTCGCAAGGGCATTAAAACCTGGCTTTTCCGGCAGGCCTGGGGCTATTGACCCCTTGATTGAGGTCCAGCCCCCTTTCGATTGGGTGTTTCTTGTGTTCCTTTTTTAACTTTGTTGTGTACCATTGTTTTTAAAAATTCTTTTTAATTTTTTCATTTCTGTAAGCCGCCTGGAGTCCCTTGGGATTGGGCGGCATAGAAATTCAATAAATGAAATGAAATGAATGAATGGTTATTACAAAATATAGCTTTTGTCTAATGTCTCAACTGAAAATGCTCAAAAGACCAAAAGGCTGGTTGCATTTTAGTGTATGAACTGGTGCTGAATTAAGATCCTAGCAATATATATAATTGTAAATAACCTGGTCTATTTCCATCTTTCCAGAAAAACTGGTATCTGACCAAATGTTGCTTCAGCAAATATGTTAACAAAAGAAAAATTGGATGCTAGTTCTCTGATGTTCTACACAACTTGTTGACAACACTGGTTTTAGAAAAATGCTGTTTTTATTCTAAATTTGTTTTATTGTTGAAATAACAAACAGCAGTGCCATTAAAAGCAGCAGGTTGCAGGGTGCTTCCTAGTTAGCTTGTTTGCTTTTGTGCTGTGGTAGAAGAGAGATAATATTTCCCCTCAGGAGATTTTTCAATTGACCACATTAACATCTTAATACATTTTTTTCTAAAAAGAAATGCTTATCCTCTTTTTTTTTAAAAAGGAAAAAAAGCAATTGAAAATGTGAAAGTTGATATATTTTCTGCCTTTCCTGTTCTCATCGGCGTTAGCAAGATTTCTTTCATTATGCCTTTATGGTTACACACACACACTTTTTTCTGTTTCTAGAAATTAAATAACAAAGAAAAACCTGAAACTGTTAACAGGCTTTTTGTTGTTAACCAATTAAGAAAGTGAATGTAGATCTTTAAGTGCCTGTAATTTATCAGTTATTTTGATACATGTTTACAGAATAATAAGAGCACTATTAATTTTAAACAAGTGGAATTAGCAAAAACAGCAAACCTCAAACCCATTTTTTTGATCATGGGGAAATATGATACACGTAGTCCTCGACTTACAATAGTTTGTTTAGTGATCGTCCGAAGTTAGAACGCCACTGAAAAAGGTGACTTATGACCGTTTTTCACACTTACAACTCTTGCAGCACCCCCATGGTCATGTGATTGATGTTTGGCAATGGGATCATATTTACAATGGTTGTGCATTGTCCTGGGGTCATGTCATCACCTTTTGCAACCTTCTGACAAGCAAAGTCATTGGGGAAGCCAGATTCACCTCACAACTGTGTTACTAATTAAGTGATTACTACAGTGATTCACTTAACAACTGTGGCAAGAAAGGTTATAAAATGAGGCAAAACTCACTTAACTGTCTCACTTAGCAACATAAATTTTGGGCTCGATTGTGGCTGTAAGTCAAGGGCTACCTGTATTAACAACCTTTGACTAGTCTTCTATGGCTTGATACTTCTCAGATGTGTTAAGACTAATACATACAGATGTGTAATAGTATTTCAGTAGGAATTCTGAAGTTATAATCCCAAAATATCTGAAAGACACCAGGTTGGGAAGCTTTGCTTGGCATTGTTTATTTCATAGACTGAAAGTGTGCAGAAAAAAAAACCCAATTGGGCTATAACATTTCACAAAGCAAAGAAGCAATGAACATATCATAATAAAGCAAATTTCTCCCTACAATGAAGTGATGGGTTAGGGAAAAGCTGTAAGCTAAATTGGACTTTTAAATTAACTATGATTAAAATATAACTCTCCATTGCAGTCAGGAAGTAATGTCATTCCAATTCTATCTCCATCGCCAATGGTCTTCCTAGGATTCTGGAAAACTAGCTTGTTTGGCTTTTATGGTTAATAAGTATGCTGCCTTTTCCATGACTCAAAGCCTTGGGCCATAAATGTGGGTTATGGTTTCTTCCCATACCTGTATTGCCTTAATGTTTGGCAGTGGCAATTGCAATACACATAGGGACTATAGAATGGGTTGCCCCATTTCCCCTTTTTTGTGCAAGTTATTTGACATTGCCTTTGTGTTAAAGGGAAAAACAGTGCTGGAAAGGCTCCTGCACCACAAAATGAAAACAAATAGAGATGTGCAATATCAATCAAGGCAAGACAAGTGCAGGTAGAAATATTATGATATAATCATTTGAATTGAAGAAATGTGTGTTGAATACTATGTATTGGGCTTAAGATAAAAATAGCAACTGGAAAGAACATACTTCTCTTCAATTGACATTAAATGTTTTTCTATCTAACACACGTTAGATCTTTCAGTATAAATTATCAATAAATGATTCCTTACAGTCTTATTTTATTGGAATCTGAGCTCCGGCCCTCTGGAACGATCTCCTCGTGGAGATCCGGACCCTCACTACCCTTCCAACTTTCCGCAAAGCCACTAAGACCTGGCTGTTCCAGCAGGCCTGGGGCTGATGAGTTCCCAGCCCCACTTAATCTGATGTGACTGTTGCCTTGTTTTTAACTTGCTTGTTTGTCTCTTGTTTGTATTCCCCTTCCCCCCCCCCTGCTTGTTAGCCGCCCTGAGTCCCTCGGGATAGGGTGGCATACAAATATAATAAATGAAATGAATGAAATGTATACAAGAGAAATGTTAAGCAGCGTATTTAAGGATGCAGATGCTTTAGTGATTTTGTAGGTCAGCATGTTTTATTACTCTCTGTCAAATAAATTGGCTGCAGCCTTGAAGACATATTCTGCTTTTATACTTAGTACTTTGATTCTTTGCTACATCAAACATTGTAGAAAGTTTTAAGAGAGAACTGATAGTTAATGGTTTTCAGACTTAAATTAATGTTGCTAATCAGATTCCAGATATGAAACGAATTGCTTTTGACAGTTAAGCATTAGAATTGTTTACATTTGGTTTTTATGAGAATATTGGCTTTCCTGTCTATCTGGTAGAGATTATATGGGATTTTTAAATTACTTTTTGTTTTGTAAGTGTGATTTATATTGTAACATTTTTCTGACAGCGATTTTAAAAATGTAGGTTTCTTATTTATAGATCGCCGTGCATGACAATGTAATGTATTGTTGCAGACTACATAATGTAATTAATGATACTTTAGGAATACTACACTGTTTCTAGATTATTTATATGCCAATTAGTTTATATTTCATTTAACTATGTGTCACTTTTGATATAGTAAATGTCATGAAAAAGAGGTGGTTGACCTGTATTTATGCTAAAATGTCAGCATAGTTTTTATCACCTACTATCTGTGTTTTAAATTGTATGTTAGATTAAAAATACTCTTAATAATCAACTTTATATCTAGGAAACTCTTACTTCTTTCATAATAAAAGTTACTAATAAGGACTTGAAGAGATTTGATAGTTATCTGGACTGTTCTCCTTTTTGAGAATGTTTAAGTTACAGTTAATAACTCTAAAATGTGAAAAGGTAAAATTATTTTACCTTAAATTATTGGGTTATAATCTATGTCACATCTATAATTGCACTCATTATCTTGAACTAGGAGTATTAAAGGCTTTTACCCTTATTTTTTGTGTGATTGATATCCATTTGTTTTATGATTACAGATCTATCTTTCTTTTAGCTACTTGTTCCATGATTACCTATGCCTACTTTTGCAATTTATTTCAGATGTTTTAGATAATAGCCCTCATTACCCCCACTGTTGGCCATATTGATTGAGATTTATCAGAGTTGTGGTCCAAAACTTTTAGAGGTCACCAGATTCCCTGTGTCAGCCTTAGCTTCACTATCTATGAACACAGTTTGCTAAGACTCAATTAGTCTCACATAGTGATTCACCAGAACTTTGATTATCATCTAAATTTGCTTTTGGTCAGAAATGGGGGGGGGAAAGAGTTTTGATGTCCATTTTCTTTCATATTTATTAAAATCAGTAGTTCAATAAGTTGGTGAGTCAAAATTATGAAAATTCAATCCTGATTTCCACAACTGTCATACAAAGTTTGTAAATTACTATTTGGTTAGTGTATGTTCCTTACAAAGGTACATTTTGCACTTTTTTGTGGGTTCCCACCCTTGCTCCACTCCAATGATGTGATGTACTGCAATGTATACAATTCCCATACTATGACCTGTGCATATTTAGTGTTTCTACTGATGCCAAACCTTTCAAGATAGGCCAAGTCAGGAGCTCTATTTTATCATAAGGATCATATTTTATTGTTGCAGATTGTAATAACAGAATCCTAAAAGTATGACAGATTTTTTTCTGCCCTTGTTTTACACTAGACAGGATCAAAATAGATTACCTTAAGTTTCTTTCTCACTCCCTCTTCTTTCCCAAGGTGGTTTGGATGGTTATTTAACACTTCTGTTCCTTCTTCAAATTTATTTTGGTATTCATCCACAACAACATGATATCTGTTTTGTGAAAGTGATTCCAGACTACTTTGGGCATTTTCTTTTTCTTCATTTATATTAGCTGCATCCCATGTGATTAATTTCACCACCTATTTTCTTCCTCATCCACCAACTTCTGCATTATGCCTGCTTCCATCATTCTTCTGAAATCTATTGAGGCCTTTAACCTGCTTTTATTAGATTACAACTGTTTTAGATGTTACCTAATGTGTCTGTCTTGACTGTCTCTGAGTAGTCACTATATGGAATGGCTTTATTAACTTGTCTTTCATTTTCTTGTGGTTGATGATTACTTGCTTAAGTTTCACAATCCAAACAATATGCTATCTTTTCATATGAGGTCTGTAGAGAATGAGGAAGGAGCTAGGCATAGTATGATAATATTATTGAGCAGTCAGCAGCAGACACAGCAGGTGATGTTTGGATGTAAGACTTTTAGGGGGGCGATGAGATAGCCTGATCTTTGCACATTGCCATCTTACGCTAGAAATGGAAGGAACCAATTCACCTGAATTGTGCCATGGTACTACTTCATGAGGTTTTGTAAGGCATATTTGTCTGAATAATCCATAAAAATTGTTTCTGCCACTTCTGTTGTTGAATAAACATCACTTTTAAAAATTTAATTTATATAGAACAGTACAGTAGCAATGTTTTAAATTTGGAAACAAATGTTGACAGAAATAGTTATTGCTTACAAATCAAAGGTGGTGATTTTCATTGTTTGTACATCTTTGTTTAGATATTTTATATACTGTGTTATGTCCTTTCAGGGCCATGAATATTGATATTTATTGAGAGCATAACCCCTAACTGAATTAGTTGCTTAATCAACTAAACATTTAATTGCAGATGAAATTTGCTTTCCAGTTAATCAGTGGAACATATTGCTAGACTGACTCTATAGAGATGCCACCAAATTTAATGATAAAGAAATGTAAAACAGGGCATTTCAGTTTGGATACATGCATTTTCTACTTCAATAACAATTATAGGCTAGTAAACTTCACAGAGCTGAGCTAAAATCAGTATTAATAGGCCTTGCAAACAGATTATCATACTATTGATGGAAATTGAACATTCATATTAAAACTGTTTCTCTGTTACTGTAACTGAAACATTCTATATTTTAAGTTTCCAAACTGATGGAAGCAAATATTAAAGCTATATTTTTTTTCATTAATGATAGGGTTTTTTGTCCACTGAATTTTAAATATTGCCATGCAATTAAAGAAGAGCTGTTTGCTTTTAGTATATTAAAATTATGCGATTATATTTTGACAAACATGCATAAGTATGTAACTCTGGTTGATTTAAGGCAATAAATCAGTTTAAATTATTTGTTGGTTGACAGCCATTTTTTAAAATTCCCCTTTATTATTAATGCCCCTCTGATAAATTCTGCATTGAAATATCTATTAAATACCCAGTTGTTGCTTTTTATTGTTCTTTCTGGGACAGAATTTGTGCTCTAAAAAAATTATTATCCAGAGAAATAGGAAGCAATTGTTTTTAATTATTTTGCCTTTGAAGTGTTGTGTGCAGAGCATTGTCATCTAAATAGACTACAGCTGTATTGCAATTACAGAATTAAGCTCACAAGTCATTAGTCGTTTATGCTCGTAAGGAGACAAAGGATATTAATTCATGCTAAGCATGATCTCCTTTGGTAAAATTTAGTGGTCTTTTTAATGCACACACAAATCAAAGATAAGAGTGTAAAATGAGGATTACAAGCAGGTACCAGATAATCGGAAGTGAGCCGATTTGTTGTAACTTGTTCAGTTTAAATATTTGTACTTGTAAATTGTTTAACAGGCAGATTCTCCCATTCATGTTTCCTAATCTTCCAATTTATTTTTATTGTATAAAATATCCTGGCAGCTATTCAGTTCCTATTCATATTTTCTATTGCATTATCCTCCCTGTTGCTGATACAGTTACAAAAAAAAGCATGCACACAAACAAATACACACACATAAACCTCCCCCCATTTGTAGATATTTATTCTTTTATGATTTTCTCCCACATTTACCATGTTCGTGTTTTGAAGGTTAATGCCCAAAGTCAAGCAGACAGAAGCCAAGTGCTGCAAGGTTTTCCAAGATTAGGACCGATCCCTTTCGCAGAAATAAATGATTCCTGCCATGTGCAGTGATTTTGTGCAGCGCTACTCACGGCTGAGTGAGTGCATCAATACTGTAGCCCTTACATGCTGTACATACTGATGACACTGTGTTAACTTGATTGACTGAGCAGTGTACGGGAGAAGATGCACCTGCAAGAGATGTACAGACATGCAGTTTTAGTCTGATTTTGAAATATTTATTTTTAGATTTGTTTTACTTGAAAATCTCAGTTTTAGATTCCATGGGTTCTCATGTTTCTGCTGCTAAGGTAGAGCAAACAGTTATGAATGCTTCTTTGTTGTCAACATTGTTCTGGATTTTAAAGGTGCATCTTCTTTATGTTTAAATTAAAATATAGGGAGATTGAATGAGAGAGAAAGATGAAATAGAAGAGTGGTAAGTTTGCAGCTAGTTGGGTATTATTATCTTAAGGAGCTTAGCTGAATGAAAGGGGAATGTTCTGTGTAATTCACTTGTGAGCAGCATTTTGTGTTATATTTTTCTGTTTTGTTTTGTTCTTTGTAGGCTTTGAGACAGCAGCAGAAAAGAAGAAATGGAGTCTCAATGATGGTAAACAAGACTGTTCCTCGTGTTGTTTTGACACCATTAAAGGTGTCTGATGAGCAGTCGGATTCACCTTCAGGTAAATAGCTACAGACTGACTGCAACAACAGTTTCTAGTCAAAGAGCCCTCCCGATGAGGTGAGAGCTATCGTGCACAAAATTAGGATGTTGAAAAATTATTATGCTGTTCCCACAAGATGGATTATGTTTCATTTTTTAAACCAATTTTATTAATTCCAAGAAGGAAGATTTTAATTTCAGTGCTGAAATTAGAGGGAGGGGAGGAGAGGATCACGAGAGAAAGACTGTGTCTAAAAAAAAATTAAAATTACAACAGCTGCTTTAAAGGAATGCAAAGTAGTCTTTTTGGATGCTGATTCTTAATGGGAGAGCTACGTTTTGGCATTCCGTGCCATCAGGGAGCCAAATAAATAACCATCACAACTCCTCTGGGAGTGCGAATTACTCTCATACTCCTGTCTTGCAATAACAGTTGTCTTTTTAATAAGATTTTGTGTTCTGGCACCATCTTAATCACCACAGTGCAACCCTGACCTTTACTTTTGGCTGTTACATGCTTCACTGTGAATGAATCGTGCAGAGATCTGTGTCACTTTTTATTGTAGGTTGGGTTCCCCCCCCCCTCAGACGTGGGAGAAAATTAACTTACCAAAGGGAGGGTTTCCCATTCTTCCTTTTATTTCTTTGTTCCCTTATAAAGGTAGCATTATTATTTTTAAAGATGCCTCTGCTATCAGAGAAGAAGCTTATTTATATTGGATTAGCAAACGTCGTTATTGACTGTTACATTGAAGAAACTTGTTTTCATCACTTAATGGATTTATGAGCTTTTGCTTCATTGCTTCCAGTGACAGAGAATCAACTTGCCAGCAGAAAACATAATCTTTAAATAGGGTAACAGATAAAGATGTCACTATACGGGTTTTTTCTTTTTGTAAAAAAAAAATCTAGCTTTGTTTTTGGTTTTTCCCAAACCGGGAAGCATTTCAGTATAACGTTTGCTTTTTTAAAGGGTCTGAATCTAAAAATGGTGAAGCAGACAATTCTGATAAAGAAATGAAACATGGGCCAAAGTCTCCAACTGGAAAACAAATGAGCCAGCATTTAAAGAGATTAAAAAAATCTGGTTTAGGTGAGTAGGTCTCTAAAATGTCCTTTTTTTCTCCCCCCCCCTTTCATCTTTTTTACTTTATAGAATACATTAAAAAGGCAAAAAATTCACTATATAGAATTTCACATTTTCTCTCTTGATATTTTGGATATTTTTTTCAGTGCACAAGAGCTTCCCTTGTTGTGTTCATTTGTCCATTTGAACTCTGCAGGGGTGTCCCCTTTTGGGGCACCTTTTCCCAGCAGGCCATTCTGTCAACCTTTTTCAATCGGACAGTCTGTAGCTCCCCTAAATTGGCCATTTTGGAACCAACTGTTTCTTGCTTCACCATCTTTTCACGGAGGACTATTCTTACTTTCCCCCCTTTATCTTTTTTCATTATTTCTCAGCGTATTATTAACATATTTCTCAGTCACATTTCTTTTCTGACTTTGGCTTTTCTTTCTCATTCTTTAGAAGCATAAAATAGCTCAGCTTATATAGTAAACCAATATTTATATTCACTGTTAGACTTTCAAGTGTTGGGCTCCCTCATCCTTTTTTTTTCTTTTTTGGCTAAATTGTATGTAACTTATTTATCCTAGGCAGTAACAAAATGTCTCATTAAACAAATAAATAGGCAAGTGTTTTTGCTTTGTGTTGGATTATTTATAGTCATACTCTGCATTTATTCCTTTCTTAGATTTTTGTTTGCATCCTAATTTAATATTTTAAAATATTTCAAAAATGCTAATTTTATAACTGCTCCTTATCCTTCTTAAACTTAGGGCCATTTCATAATATTATCTGATGGTGTAACTGATCCCAATAAATTAGCAATATGCTCTGAAAGAAGTTATTTCTCCTTTAAAATTGCAATTTTCTATTGCTGGCATCAGTATCTTCCTTATTGTATTTGTTTTTCTTCAGGCTCTTTTCCTATCTTTTTATTCTTCGTGAATGAATTGTGAATTATATTTTGATTCTAAAAACAAATTTTGCTTGATGATTAAAGCCGTGGTAAAAATTGTTTAACTGTCATACATTAAATACAGAATTTACAATTCTTCCCATCCATCTGGACAAAATTAAATCTTTGTTTTGGCAACAAAGCTCTTTCTAGTCTCTGTCTCTCATATTCTCTCTTTCTCTTTCTCTCTCTCTCTCTCTCTCCCACCCTCCCTCCCTCCCTCTCCCTCCCTCCCTCCCTCCCTCCCACCCACCCACCCTCTCTCCACGCACAAACATGAACTGTGCCGATTTACTCTGCTTTAGTTCATGGCATTGTTTTAATTTAAGAGTCTTAAGAAGCTGCAAATGTGAAAGTGTCCATTTCTGGCTCAGTGCTTGATAAGCTTCATTGTATTATCTTTTCCAATGTAATTAAATAATCAAAACCAGAATCTATTCTTTTAAAAGACCAGAATTAATATTTTATAGAATTTTGTTTACTTGTGTTTAGATGTTTATTTTTTATTATAGCTTAGCAGAAAAGGGAACAAAAGACAAATATAAAGCTGCCTTTTTCAAAGGTGATATTTTGTTCAGGTGATATTTTTACATAAAATATTTATTGATATTTTTCATACAACAAAATCCCATTCTTTGACAGCTTTCTGTCTATGAAATATGATTCCGTTTCCTTCACTTACATATTTAGCAGTTTTTTGAGTGCGTCTCTGGTAGCAAAAGAATGGGTGGGTCTGAAGAGTGCCATAACTTCATAAAGTCTAACTTGGAAGCACAATTAATGAAGGGGAAATGGGAAAATTTTTGTTCAGCTATTTAATATGCTTTAAGTATTAGATAATATGAGGATTTAAACTAGCTGACTATAAGGCTAAAGTTACTATGGCTTGTAATGTATGACCACAGAAATAGGAAGGCCATACTTATCTTCCCTACATTTTCTTCCTCCTTGAATCCCAAGAGCCTTCCTGAAAAGTCCAAAATTCCTGAAAGAATGGCATGCATTAAGGAGAACTAGAGCAGTGTTTTTCATCCTTGGCAATTTTAAGATTTGTGGACTTCAACTCCCAACCAGCAGCATATCTTAAAGTTACCACGATTGAAAAATGCTGCTGTAGGGCAAGGCTGGAATTATTCAATAAGAAATTTATGCACATTTATGCTCTCTCAGACTGCCATTTCTGATTTGGAATCAAATCCCACATCCTGACCACCATAGCCATTAAGACATAATCTCAGCTGTTCAGGAGTAGTTACTAACTACACTTCCAGAAAGGCATTCTGGGCGCATAGCTGGTGAGGAACATAACCAGGAAATTAGAAAGGCAGTCAAGTTTACTTTCTTAAAATTGTTAAAATAAAGCAGATTTTGAAAACTTCCAAAACATAGAAGCAGGCATTAAAATTTCAAATATTGTTCAGTAATGCAAATTGAGATTTTAAAAATCTGCTTTACCTCTACGCTGATATGATCTGAAGCCTTGATGGGGACTGTGATGACTATTGACAAAAAATAGATTTTTGGCTCCTAGTTTGATGAAAACATCACTCTCTTTTGAGGCACTTGTGAAAAATGCAATTTGGTACATTCAGGTAAAATTCAGCTGTGACAATCATTAGTAAGATAAATCTGTCAAGTTGTAATAAAATACATTCTAACCCATAGTGTAACTACCCTTGGCTTACTTGTTACAGTTGTACTCATAGCATCCCCAAAACAGTATTATTGAATTGCAAGAGGTGCAGAAAAGGGCAACCAAAATGATGAAAGTGAATGAGTATCCTCCATATGAAAAAGTCACATTTGTGACTAATGAGTTTAGAAGAAATTGAGTAAATGGGACATGACAGAAATGACTAAAGTTGGGCACAGTATTAAAAAAGTGGAGTAGAACATAGGGCCATCTGATGAACTTGAATAGTTAAAAATTAAATTAATATATTATAGAATTTGTTAACACATGGATATAGTGACATCTGGCAATTTGGATGATTATAAAAAAGAATTTGACAAATGCATGAAGCATAAAACTATCAATAATTTCCAGTCTGGATGGTTTTGTATTGCTCTCTGTCTAGGAGACTGCATATCTCTCAATCCCAGTTGCTGTGGATCACGGGGAGGGAAATATTGTGGTACTTGTATTCTGCCTATTGCCTTGCCACAGGCATTTAACTGGGCATTGTGGGGACAGAATGCTAGATTAGGTAGCCACAGCTGCTTTTTATAAATGAAAATGTGGTTGCCTTCCACTTAAAAACCCCTTTGAACACAACCCTCCTTGTCTAATCTCATTAAAAATAAGTGGAACATTGTATTTTTATAACTGTTGAATTGTGATACTTGCAGTTTTGAAGATCTTGTAGCATTTCAAGGAATAATTGAACCATCAATCTTTGCTGAAAACCATTTTGTGTTTATATAGTATTGGGATAGCTTGCTTATAGTCAAAATGATTAGAATTCAAAGAGGTCCATGCAGGCATAAAGATACTTCTTTGTCTGGGAGAAGTCAATTTGTAATTTATGTATAGCTAGTTGAGCTTCAGGTTATATGATGATATCTGACTTAAACTTTTCAGGCAGTGGAGAAGACTCCCTAAGTTTTGAAGCAACATCAGTACAACAAACACAATGTGAGCCATTAAAAAGTAGAGCTCTCTAGCCATAATTCTGTATTTTCAAACAAGTAACTAATATTCTGCTCTACAATTAATAGGAAAACATTATTTGCTTGCTTGCGAATTTATTTCACAGTATATAGAAGCTGCACCAGTCAGACATTCTGATGCCTTGCAATAATAAAAACTATATACTATTTATTTATTTATTTATATATTTATTTACTTAGCCATCCAACCCATTGTTGAGTGACTCTAGATGGCTTACAACATTGCAAAACAGCAATATAAAACAATTACAATGTTAAAACATTAAAAACATTGAACATTAAAAGTTATAAGTAAAATATAAAAATATCAATCGATATAAAATACTAAAAAGGATGCAATAAAACAACAAAACATGATTAACACATATGCGTTGCTTTGAATACATAGCATCACTGCCTGGAACTGAGAACCATGTTTTCATTCAAAAGTTATGAAAATGCACGTATGTCATATTGTACCTTTGTTCAAACAGAAGCATTTTCCTTTCCTCTAATTTGTTTTAACTGAATACATTTTTTCATATAAATGGGTAAGTTCTATACAAAGGCAGGCTTTCAAAAGTACAGAATTCAGCTTCTTGGGAAACATAATTGTTTCAAAAAGAACCTTTTTCTAACAGTCAACATCTCCTGAAAATGGTTACGATGTGGATGGGAACAGGAGAACTGGCTCAGATCTCCACATAATCATAGAGACCATTTGCCCCATTTTGTGCCCAATTGTTATTTTCTTTTGAATTACACACTGTGTTGTGACTGTAAGATAAATGTCACTCCCCACCCCTACTCCACATGTGTATAGCACTCTGACATCTTGAGGGAAAGATAGATTACAAATGTAATAAACCAGTACATCAATAAATCTAAAAACTCAGGGCCAAATAGAATTTCTGTGGGCTAGATGTTGTCTTCATTTTTAGCTATTATTAAGGACTAGAATTATTATCTTATAAGACAGCTTGATGGCATATGATACCACTATTCTGCTTAAACTAAGCATTTCTGCTCAGGTTCTTGTAATTTTATATAAGCTATCTTCAGTTTCATGAAGGACAGAAGAAGGAAAATTAGTGCATCTAATAAATTATTTTGAAAGTTAAATTAAGCAAAATGAGAAAACGTATTTGCTGAGTTTTTATTGTTTATATCATTGAGAATATGGTTTTAATGGACACAAAATTTTGATTTTGTTTTAAGATTCTGTGCCCTCCATCCGCAACTTTTAATTTGCATCTTGGAGTTGCATAAACAGGACTTTAAAAAAAAACTTTTTAAAACAAGGAACATGTATGAGAAATAAGATTCTCATTAGGAACATTTACTATGTCTGATTTTTAATTCTATTTATTTATGTTGTTTTTAGAAATTAAAAATAAATGAATTCATGTTCTACTGAAATCCCTGTTACTTCCAGTGTAGACAACAATGATTTTAACATTTCATGTGGCAACTTGTTCCACTGATTGACAGTTTACATAATTATGATGTTCCTTCTGATACCCAGTTTACTTCCTTGTATTTTTTAACATTGCTTCTGGATCTGATCTCTGAGGTAATAGGGGATAGGTTTACTCCTGTGTGACAAATTTTCAGACATTTACAGTCTGCTATGATGTTTCCCTTCAGTTACCTCTTTATAAAACACAAGCATATTCTTTGACTATTCCTCAGAGACCTTGCTTTCAAAACCCATCACCATTTTGGTAGCCTATCTCTCAACTCACTTCAAGTTGTCACAATCCTTTTTGAATTATAGTGTCCAGAACTGCATACAAACAGTATTTCAATTGAAATCTCATTAGAGTGAAACAATTAACTCATATGATCCATATTGACTCCATATTTCTGCTAGTGAATCCCAAGATAGAATTTGTCTTTTAAAAAATTCAGTACATTGCTAAACTCATGGTTGGCAAGATCAACCAGATTCTTTTCACAGATATTACTGCAAAATCAGGTCTCCCCCATCCTATACTTGGGTTCTATGTTTTCCCCCCAACTGTTAAATTCTGCACTGTTTACTTCAGACACTCAGGCTTGTTTAGATATTTTAAAAACTTTCTTTCCTCTGAAATATTAGTCACCCAATCCAATTTTGTGTCATCTGTGAATTTGATAATTATCACTTCAACTCCTTCTTTCAAATCATTATTATAAATATTGAATAACACAGGGTTCAGGTTATAACTGTTGTGCTTCCCTCCAACCTGCCTTCTCTTGAAGGTTATCAACTTCTACTCTTTTGGAATACAAAATAATGGTCTGATTCTTTTCCATACCTCCTTCCCTGGAGATTATGAATTCAAGGATAACATGACCAATTTCCCAATGCTACCAGGCACGGTTACTATTTCAACTAATTATTTCAGTCTAGTGATAATTAGGTCTAGGTTGACAAAGTGTGGTTCTTCCACTTTCTGATAAATAAAATTGTCAAGAGAGGACAAACAGTTGTTGGATCTTTGATTTTAGCAGAGCTAGATTCCCAGCTGATGTCATTATAATTAAAATATTTACTGTTGGTCTTTGAAAGATTGGTAATTTGACATAAAGGCTTCATCCATATCTTCAGCCAGCTAAGGTGATCTTTAATAAATTGTCAGTATCATCTTTATTTCTCCCTTCTGCCTCATTTTATTCTTGTACAAATGCTTTCAGTAGAGTATTTATGCTCTCATTTCTGAATTTCTACACGAGCGTATTTTTCCTTTACATACATTACCACTCCCCTCCCTGTTTTTGTTGGATCTGTTCCTTATGAATAAATTGTAGCCTTCCTGTGCTATGTGCCAGTTACAAATGGAAACCATTAGGTCTATGTTTTTGTGTTTGTCTTGTTAATTTAGGATCATACTTCTCCCTATTTATTTTCCATTTCCTATGTACAAATGTAGAAACAATTGAGATTTTGATTGGTATTGGCTACAGAACTATCTGTGATACTCTGAGTTTCATTCTGGCCTCCTGGCCTGTTTTCTTAGCTCTAAGGTTCAGATGCATATTTGTTTCTGAACTCTTGCCACTCTTCCCCTATTAGTTTAACACCTTCCTGATGAGCTTGGTGTGGTACCTACTCCAGCCGTTCTTCCTGAAGATTACTTAAACCCTTGTCAAAAAACCAGTTATTTCAGCAACACAGTGTGTCATGGATTATTGACCTCCAGTATCCTATTTTGTCTTTTATTTCTCGTTGGTTCTTACTTTACCAACTCAAAGGTGAAAATATAGATTAAAAAAAAGATTAATTCATAATTTTACAATGTGTTAGTAGCTTTAGTTCCTTTCATGAAAGTGCACAAAGAACAATTTATAATGTAGTGTGATCTTTGCTAGTTTCTATTTTAAAACAGCTTTTATTGCAAGTTTATAACACATTTTATTGGTTTCTAACACATTTTGCTTAGCAACTGATTTTAACAGCATAGTTTGATGAAGTAATGAGACTGGAAGTTAACTCATTTTCTATAGTTAGGTAGTTCCAGGGGTGGGTTTCAACCGGTTCACGGCGGTCCCCGCCGCCAGCCCCGTTCCAACCAAACCGGTTGGAACGGGATAAGCAACCCACCACTGGGTAGTTTCTTCTATAAAATAAAGCAACAACATTATTTTAATAATATGAAAAGAGGAAACAAAAATACTATGCACATGTGAAAGGTAGTGTGGGGTATACAGTACAGAAGAATGCTTTTAAAAGTGTTGGGAAAGAAAATACCCTTCTCCTTAACACAGACAGCTGCTATACTATATGAAAAGTAAATGTTTTGAATTTTACTTATTAAATAAGTAATCCCTTCCTTTATTTGTGATAGAGTTAAATATGTTCTTATTTCTTTAATCCAGGACACTTGAAATGGACCAAAGCCGAGGACATTGATATAGAAACACCAGGATCTATTCTTGTGAATACCAACTTGAGGGCTTTAATAAACAAACACACATTTCTTTCATTACCTCAGCATTTCCAACAATACCTCCTGCTTTTACTTCCAGAAGTAGATAGGCAGGTGAGTAAAAATAAAAGGTACTTCACAGTGTTTTCACAGTAAATCTTTTTCAATACCTTGATTAATACTGGATGACATGAGTGATTCTTCACAACATGTAAAGTTATGGAAATTGCTCTGATGGGCAGTAGCTGAAAAATCAAGGAGTATGTTTTAGGTGAAAAGGTCTAGCAGAGGGTTTTTGCCATGACAGCAAAAGATGAACTCTCTTCTAGATTGTTGTGTTTTGCGACCTAAACAAGGTAGATGAATCACTTTTCCTGTCATTTCATCCCACGACATGCCTGAAACATCTATTAATGTCCATTTCCCTAAAGCCTTAACATTAATAAACATTAAACCTTAATGTCCTTTTCCCCACTTAATTTAGCTGCTTGGTCTCTTATTTCATCGAGAAGAAATATTTGCAAACCAATCATATTAGTTTTATAAAGAGCTAGATAAGTTGCTATTTGTGATATGCAGATTTTTATAAGTTCTTAGAGTTTGTTTTGCAGTGCTTTCAATCTTAGATCAAGTTATAATATCAATAGAGTCGTTAATTAACAATGGACATGTATACTTTTGACACAAAGCCATTAGCTTTCAATTTACTTATTTAAATTTAGTGAACCTCTTGTGGGTATTACTCTGTCAGAATACTATATAACTGAAAGTTCATTTGCAAATTAATATTTCTCCCCACAAGAATGGAAGATATCTTTTAAGGAGAGAGGACCTGCTCCAGAGCTAAGAAGGCAATCTCCAAATACTCTCCTGCCTCCACACAATGTTCACTATATTGAAAAAATTGGTAGACAAACTAGTTCCCTAGAAGATAACCCTATGAGCAGACTTATTTCTCTTCCTTGTTTTTTACCCTGCTCTTTTGTATAATAGGGGACTTGGCTGTATCCCACTTTCCTTCTGTCAGTCTTATATGGTGCTGTTGTATTTTCCACTGAGACAGGCACAGCCCTTATGGGACTTTATCCTGGATGTTTATCCAGGTTCATTTCTACCCAGTGCTTTGTATCTGTTGCTTTTGTGCTATTTAGAACAATTAAAGAATGGTGGGAGGCGGGGTAGAGTTAAAAAATAAAATCTCTAAATCACCTCTGGGTAAGAAAATGACATCCTCTTAGATCTTTTTCTTTAAGATTACCAGACTTTAATAATGGCAGGCAGATATGACAGTATTCTTGACTTAAGAGAAAACATCAATGGTAAACTAATACTAAAACACATAAATAGAATAAAATACTCCCAGAAACTTCTAAGATGAGAGTGAGATAAAGAGAAAAATCCTCTGGTCACGCTACTTTGTTATACAGCCCTCTTGATCAGGAAGGCAAAAGAGACTGCCACTGCAGGGATTTTTTTTTATCCCCAGCTCTTGTGTTATAAGATTTGGTAAATTATTTGCACAGTTATATCCATAGTTTTCATCCCCTGAATATATCAATAGATATACGAATTTGGCTTTGGATACTTAAATTCTCTTTGCAGTCAAGAAGAAGCAAGTCCCTTGTTTCTTTTTGACTCCCCAATTACTCTACACCAGTGTGATTCCACTCTTGAGGCACCTGTCAGGCACAAGTGACCAGATCAGTACATGTATAGTTCAAGTTTGTTGTATTCTGCCTATATTACAAGAGATCTCCCTAGACCAGGGGTGAGCTGCAGTCGGCCTCCATGGTGCAGGAGAACAACTAGGCCACACCCACACAGCAACCAGGCAGAGAACCCCTTGCTAATATTTCTGAAGCCTAGACTGCTTATCTTACCTTGGAAACAGAAATATAAGGTTCCATGGAGTTGATGTCTGTATGTGTGTGTTGAGTCTTGGATTTCTTGGTGGTTACTCAGTGATTCAAGGCTAATCCTGCTTGATTCCTCCTCCATGCCTGGCTGATTATTTCCAAACAGCATCATTTCTATTGCATGGCCCATTCATTGCTACTGCTCTGATTACCGTTCAGTAGATTTTTCAGAATCATTGGAAGTTGGGTGGCATAAAAATTATATATAAATAACAGTTATGATTTTGATTGGTGGCACAGTCAGCCAAATGTTTAGACTTATTTGGCATTTTTCTCCACCTATCAAGTTCTTCCAAAGAACTTGGGATAGACAGATGTTTTTATTTAATGATGTTAAAAGTATTGTCACAGGATTGTCATCCTGTGACAATACTCAAATAAAGTCCCAAATAAAGCTGCCTTTGCAATTGATTGATGGTGATTTTGTTAATGTTGATGTTCAAATGGTGTTCTGTTGGTTTTGGGATTGCACCCAAGTTCCATCCTGTTGGTACTATCTTTGCTTTTGTTGGCCATAGTTGTTCTACTTTTATTTACAGGTCTTGTATTTTATGGATTTTCTCTAGTTATTTCTCTTCCCTTCTGCTTCCTCCAAGTACTGCCATGTCCATTATCCAGACCTTTTTTGTGTTTCTTATCAACAATCGTTAAAATCTGGGGTGTGATATGGCAGGTGTACTTCTTCATTTGAATTCTAAAGTCCCAGAGTATTTTAGCTTCTTCATTTTCTTTGGCTATATCCCTCTCTCATCAGTTTTTCTCTTGATTTCTTTTTATATTCTCCTTCACAAAATTCTGGTATCTCACAATAAGTTAGCCGTTCGTATTTGCCCTTGTATATAAGATGTTTCTTGTGCCAAGATCCACAAAGGTGTTTTTGGGCTTCTGTCTATTCCATATTCTTAATATGGCATATCTAACATAATAGTTTTTTAAATCCACATTAGTCCTGACTTTGTCATACCACAAACATCCACACCACTCAAATCTCAGGTCATGTCCTTCTAGTCCCAAAACTTTTCATTTCATTTCTTTTCATTTCTCAGTAACATCCAGTCTTTCATCCAAGTCAAACAACAAGCTGCAAATACAATTTCAAATCAGAAAAAAAACATTTCTTTTGCATCTTATAACACCTAATATTTAACTTGTAGCTCTTTCCCCTGCCACACAAATTTAGTTGCATCTTTCTGCCACTGTTTAAATGGTGCATCAGTTGTCAGATATTATCTGAAACAAAAACATCATTCTACAGGAGACATTCATTTTTATCACAGAAATTCTTCACAGCAATGACAGTTGTAATTCTTCCCATCTTAAACTACCTTTTTAGCTTCATTCCATGTCTTAACATAGTTATTTTGAAATAACATACAATTCGTATTTGTCATAGTGATACTCAGATATTTTACCTTCCTGTCCATTTTAAAGCCCATTTTATTCATCAATTCTGTTTGATCTTCCAGTTTCACAGTTCTTGCTAACATGTTCCTATTTTGTTTATTAATCTTGAAACCTACTAATGCACCAAAATGTTTTAATTTGCCATTAATATTTTATTTCCGTTTAAAGGATCTTTCATAACCAACTCCAAACCATCTGCAAAAGCCCTTAACATAAGTTTCTTTTAAAATCTTTACTCCCACAATTCCCTCATCTTGTCTTATATCTCTATTCAATATTTCAGGAATCAAAATAAAGAAGAGAAGAGACAGTGAACATCCCTGTATTATTTACAGCCGAATACCAATTGTTTTCTGCAACTTAGAAGATCAATTCAGATAGTTTTTTTATTATAGCAATAGCAATAGCAGTTAGACTTATATACCACTTCATAGGGCTTTCAGCCCTCTCTAAGCGGTTTACAGAGTCAGCATATTGCCCCCAACAACAATCCGGGTCCTCATTTTACCCACCTCAGAAGGATGGAAACATAGTCCTTTAATTGACTTTTAGATAAAAATCCACATTGATCCTCATGAATAAATTTGTGCAAAATTATTTTCAGTTTGTTAGCTGGAATTATTGTGAACTACTTGTCATTATTCAATAATGATATGGGCCTATAGCTTCAAATTAAAATCAAATCTTGCTCCTTTGGCTAAGAAATTAGTAGCCAATTTCTTTGAAATCCAAATCATGCCTATTCTTGAAAAGAATTATATCTTTCAGAAAAATAGGCATGATTTCTTGAATTGCCATTTTTCTATCTCTATATATCAACCAGCCCTAAGCTGTCCATCAAATCAAAGAAAACTTTGATAACTTGCTTTGACTGATTTTAATATTTTTCTCAGAAGTTCTGTTCTGTTGTGCGGCAATCTCTCCATTCCAATCCTCCATCAAACACTAATTTTCAGAAGCAACATATATTACTTTCTCCATTTGTAAAACAATAGTTTGTCCTCATTTGGGGCATAAATTCCCAGTGTCAAAGTCTTAGTTCCATGCATATTAACTTCCAGCCTAACAAATCTACCATGCAGTCAATACAAGTTCTACTTTTAGTTGGGGATTTACATACAAAACAATTCCATATTTAATTTTAATTTAATTTATCTTTTGAGGGGAATTTGATCCATTTATATTCCACTTTAAGCATCTGTAATCCAAAACAAACCATTTTTTAAAAAATTGGAACCTCGGAGGCACAGTGGTTAGAGTGCAGTACTGCAGGCTATTTATGCTGACTGCCAGCTGCCTGCAATTTGGCAGTTCAGATCCCACCAGGCTCAAGGTTGAGTCAGCCTTCCATCCTTCTGAGGTTGGTAAAAGGAGGACCCAAGTCATTGGGGGCAATATGCTGACTCTGTAAACCGCTTAGAGAGGGCTGTAAAACACTGTAAAGCAGTATATAAGTCTAAGTGCTATTGCTATTGCTATTTGTAGCATCTAATTCAGGATGTTCCCTTTCAGTTTTCTTTTGCAGTGTCCACTGACAGTTCCATTTGAATGTCTCCAAAACTTTTCGTTTACTTCCCAATATTTCCACTTTGTCATTGATTTGTTTTACCTCTCTAGACACTTGTTTTACAGAGATTTTCATCATACTAATTTATTCTTTCACATTCTCTTTCATCTTTACAAATCTTTCACCATTTTTTACAGATGCTGTCAATTTAGAATCAACTGATGCAACTTACTTATTACCCAGTTACTCAAACATTTTCTGAAGCAAATCTGGTGTAATTTCTCTTTCTGCAAGTTGCTATAGTAATCCTCTCTTCCCCTCTAGTGTTTGTGTGTGTGTGTTTTCCATTACAGGTAGTTCTTCATTTACAATTGGTGACTTAATGATTGTTTGAAGTTAGATTCCCCAAAAAGCTACTTATGACCCAGTTTTGAAGTTCTGATGCCTACCTGCCTAGAGTCACATGACTGTATTTTAGGTGTTCATCAATCAGCCCCCATTTATGGCTATCTACAGCAACCTGCAATCTCATGATCACAATTTATGGTATTTTTGCTAGAAAACAGTATTTACTTTGGGTTTATGGCAAAAATATGCCTCTTAACAAACAATGGGTTCACTGAACGGCAAAAGTTTATCTAACTGAGACAGCAACAACCAGCAATCTTCTTAGTCTCCCCCTCCCTCCCTCCCTCTCTCCCCCCCTCCCTCTCTTATTCTCTCTTTTTCTCTCTCTCCATCTTGGTTCACTTATGCCAACCCAAAGTTCTTGTTAAATGGGGAATACTTGTATCCAGTAATCTCTATCCGGCAATATTACCTGTAATTCCAGAACTCCAATCTAATACAGAGGATTGCAAAGAGTACATTATAGAGAATATCAAATTGAGTGCCTATCAACAGAAAGACAGAAAATGAATGAACAGTCCCACTTTTTCTATGATAGAGCATTTCAATTTCAATTCAACAACCACAGATAATACTTTTAAACAGTGGGTGTATAGACCAAAGCATTTATGGATTCCTAGCTGCTATCATATAAAATATTGTGCCTAAAGCAAGCTGTCCTCGAAAGGTACATAAGCTAAAGCTATCAATATAAAAAAGACAACTATCTATGCTGGACTACTGGTGAAAAGTTAGCCTATAAATCTAACAAATCAAAGCATAAATAACCAAGATCAAAGTTCTGTAATGAAATAAATAGGAGAGCATGTGATCTTTCTTTTTTGCCATTTTTCTATATCTCTGGCCGTTAGAAGACCAAGAAGATTCAGGTGTTTCTTATTGCCCCAAATTCTTTCTAAACACAGATGTTTATAAGCCATGGAATAATAGGGGGGAAATTTCCAGAGGCTTCTCCCATGTTCTCCCAGGATCTCAAGCCACTCTTGATCTAAAACAACCTAAAATAACAGTTCTTTCATATATTTTTTACCCTGATAACACTTAAGGCAAGATGATAAGAGTAATGGATTGCACATCATCTTCTGTCTCTAACCCTTGAGTTTGGAAGCTAGTAAGATGTTGTATATAGGAATATTGCTAACAGCTAGCAAAGCAAAAAAGGTCTTCGTTATAGAGTCTAAATTTAGAAATAAAATTGGTGTATTTTTAGTTTGCCAGTTAATGTAATGGATAGATGTTATGGTTTTCAAAAAACGAGTCTAGGACATGATTAATGCCCAATTTTCCATTAGAAAAATGAGGGGTCAACTTTTTAAATACTTTTATGGTTGGGTAATGGAGAACATTTATTTAGATCCCTTTTTAATAAAAATTTCTCAGTAACTGTAATGAAAAATTATTTTAAGCTGTTGGCTGCAACCCAAAATATGTAGAAAAAACCTTTATTTTCTTTATTCCTACACTTCTCCTCACTCCCTCTTCCTCTGCTTGTTGCAAATGTAACCTGTTCTTCCAGTAAGCTGATGGATCCTTTGCTTGTATTTTTCTGAATTGCAGCTGTTATATTTAAGAAATTGCTTTGCAGTCCAATTTTCTTTTGCTTCTCTTGGGAAGATACATTCTTGATTACCTGCAGTTTTTCTTAGACACAGTTTACATACTTTCTAGTCTTAGCACACTGGGATTTGTTTACACAACCTCTGTATATAGAGATAGAATATAAAACTAGGTTACCTTGCAATTGTGTCGCAAGAGCACCATTATTCAGTTGTAGTTTGGGGGTTATAATTTAGGACAAACACAGATTTATAAGCAGAATGCCCTTAATTCAAGACCTTAAAGGAAAATATTTAAGGCAGCAAATATCAGTAAATCTCACCAGAGAGAAATCACTCAGAGTAGACAATGTTGGTCTAAATAGCTTAATGGCCTGATTCAGTAAATGTCACCTATCAATTCACTACCCATGAATGACAGTTTGGATAAGTGTTGTAACAATCACACATTGCTTTTATGCTACAGTATTTAGCTCCATTGTATATATACCTGAACATCAAGTTCATATGCATAGTATATCAATCATTGCTTAGTATATGTAAATTGCTTAGTAGGTAAGCACTTTTTGTATTTTCAAACTAGATTTAAATCTGTGCTATGGAACAGTCACCATTCCAATCTCAGTATATTTTGATGATTGTGTAGTTTAATATTTTGAAACATATTATTTTAGTTCTCTGTTGCAACATACATTTGGTAATATATGGCCCAATATTTTCTCAATTTCATCTGGTTATAGCCAGAGGAAGTTGAAATTACTGAGATAAGTTTATCATGACATGTATAACTAATATGCGTATCCCACTAAGCACACATACATTTCTACCCATACATTCCACAAACTGACAGTATATACTATCAGTACACATAATTTCACTTGGAAAATAATGTTTTGTTTCATTTCCCATTCAGACTATAAAATATATAAATGTAATTAAACCCCTTTCCACAAAATCTATATTAATCTCTTTTTGCATTTCACTTGGTTTTCTCAAATAAAATGCATTCAGGTGGCTAAGGAATCTAGAACTCTAAGGGTAATCCATATTGTCAACTCATCCAGTGTGCACCATTTGAAAAAAAACTTTAGTCATTTTCTTACACTTATTTTGAAGAAGTTTTGGCAACGTGTACAGTAGTTTAAGCATTGATGTGTATAATATATATGTTAGTAGTATGTATGATAGTTGATATTAAGGTATGCATCAGGATCATTAAACCCTATTCCTATAGCAAAATGGGAAAATTTAAGAATGTTAATTTTCCCATTGCACAATAGTAAAACAGAGTCTATTCTGAGTTTCAACCTAAAAGAAGCTCCAGCCTGTATTTGTTTCTTTGGTGTTTCAAAGGGTGACCATACAGTATGCATTTATACCAGTGGCAATACATATTTGGTTAAAGAAGCTTATCTAACTGCTAAATTTCCTTGTAGAAAAGTGTATCTTTTAGGAAAGTTGCTCAGTTGAAATATTTGAGTATGTTGTGATTTCTACTGGAATGTAATTTATGGAGCAGTTTTCAGTGACCTTTCTAAATTACTTACAGTGTATGGATTTTTGGCTTTGAACATTTTTCTATTAATTGGTTAGCACTCATTACATATTTGAATCTTCTGACTGCCACAATCTTTCTTTGATAGTAGGTTTGATTCATATAATTTAAAATTAAAATTAAAAGCTAAAATTTCAGACGCCAGATTTCTTCATGCCTCAAAAGATACATTGAGTTAAAGTCAAAATTGTAGTGGCCACATTTGAATATGTAATGGAGTCACATTTTACACATTGAAAACCAGATTCCTATGAGATTTGAACAAACTGATAAGTGATGGGATGGTAAACATTCAGCTTTATTTTATACACTGTCTTAAATATAAAATGATTAAACCATTACTATATTTCTAAAAAACATTATAGTTAATCATTTTCTTCATGACACCTTCCTCTTAAATGTCTGCAAGAAAATTTCTAAAATATTCTTTTCTTCACAAATTCCTAAAGGTAATAATAATTTAATACTGTCCTTTAAAATGGGAAATCAATATTGGATGATAAAATATTAATTTAGTAAAGTAAGCCTCTGATGTTATAAAGCTAAAGCTCTACTATTGTAGTATAATCAAATAATATAATGTCTACAGTATTACCTCTTATATTAACTATAGAATTACAACCTATAATAACTGAATCTTTTATTTGAGAAATATTTCTGCTTATCAATTATGTAGAAAGGTTAAGCAGCAGCTTTATAAAACAGCAATGGTAATATTGGATTGAGCTGCAGGGAGTCAAACAGATAATATATTTAACTGGTTGAATGCTTCTTAAGGTATTAGCTATACAGAAAATTTTATCATCTGTAAAATAGTGTATTCTTTTAGGAAATCATAAAGGTTTGAAGTTTTACAAAATGAATGTTTACATGGTATAATATGTATTCCAGCTACAAAAAAGTTAGTATTTACTAAGGTTTGAGATTTTCTTGGCTTATGAAAATAACTGGTGTATCAAATATATTTTCCCCTTTTAAATATTTTGTTTTAAAAACTAATGTTTTGGTGCACATTCCTCAGAAAGTGCATGCCTGGTGAATAGTAATTTCATTGTGTTTAATTGGACAAAATCAGAATTCCAAACCCAAAAGAAGAAGAAAATAACTTTTAAAAACAATTGTTCTGGTTCATTAAAGCATTGTTTTTATTAGGTAGCATTTCTTGAGAACCGTAAAAATTAATAGTGTATTTCAAAAGTACTTTATTGGCATGTTCCTCCAAATAATTTAATTTTCATGGTTAATTGTGTCTTCTTTGTAACATAGACTATTGAATTAAATGTCCATTTAGGAATTTTTAATTTTCTCTTCCTTTCCTTTTCTTTAATTCTTTAATTTATACAATACATGCTCTAAAGATTTAAAACCTTTGTGATATAGTGACTGATCCTGAGCAGAAGTCTTACAAGAAGCTCATAATAATTATTTTAACTGACAGATTTTTCTTCTACTCTTTTGAAAGCAATATATTTTATTTAATGTATTTAAATTAGATCATGAGAAGTGTGGAACTTTACTTGATGCAAAATGGATACTTTCATGTCTCAAATGTTTCTTGTGTAAAATGTTACCTGACTTCCAACTCTTAATCTAAAAAGAGATTAAGATGAATGGAGGAAGCTAGAAGTTAAAACTGCCACTTCTTATTTTGTTTTTTCTTATCCATACCTAGTTTGCTATTCACTTTGCAAACTCTTAACATAATATTGTGAATGCACACTGTAGACTTCAAGGTTCAAAAAATGTAAGCCTTCAGCTACCAAGAAAAAGGTTGCCCACACTCTTAATGTATCTATTTTATCTCCATTGCAAATCATCCATTGCACTTCATTCGTCTCATATCATCATTAGAAACTTGATTGAAGGGTCACAGAATCCTGTTTTATTAGCTTTGAATTCTACCCACTGCAGTTCTGTGAAATAATGCATTGGTTTACTTATTTCTTAACTTTGTATGAAGCTTGGACATACTATTGGTCTAATAATTTTTTGCTAGTCACTGAAATAACATAACCAAAAATGTACTCTTTTTATATAGATTAGAAATATTGGACATCAATTAATGTTTCCAATGTTGCAATTGTTTGTTCCATCTCAAAAATATTTCTTTGATTTGCTGATCATAAACAAAGATTGCATCATTATTTGAAATTAGGCTCATTGAACAGAATGGATGTAACCATTTCCATGTAAACATGCATAGGATTCCAATATCATAATCAACAGAACATTATTATAGGCACACTGATGATGGATTAGGCCACTTGCATTTAATTTGATGACTATAATGAAAATGCTACCGTATTTAATATTAGCAAATTATTCCCTATGTTATTCCTACTTTCTATCCTTCCCCATGTCACATGATTGGAGCTCTCTTCTTATGTACTCTTAGTTGAAGCAATCTCTGACAGTGTCTTCTGCTACCATCGGCTTATTTTCTAGATGGGAAGTGATGGAGTTTTGCGCCTCAGTAGTTCCGCTCTAAATAATGAATTCTTTGCATATGCAGCACAAGGGTGGAAACAGCGATTGGCAGAAGGTAATTTTCTACTTGTTACTAGATTTAACCAATAGTGTTTTTCCCTCTATAAAGAGATCCCGTCTTATGTCACATCCAGGAAAACATTCATTTCAATACTTTTAATATTTTATTCTTGCTCAACCTAATGTACCTTGCACAATTGTTGTGAGGAAAAATTGGGGACAGAGTGCTATAACACTGCCTTGAGCTCCTGGAGGAAAGGCGGGATAGAAAACTAAAAAAACAAAATTGTAAAGTGGCAAGATTTCAAAACTATGTACACTAGGTCATCTTCCAATTGTGTTAAGCACATCTGTCTCTTATGCCTCACAATAGATTATCATTAGGTACTTTCACTTAAAATGTGAACAAGCATTTTCATCAGTGTCAGCTTTGGAAACCTAAATGCATGTGACTAAATCCCACCAATACACTCTAGAAATACTAAAAACAGCACTACAAGTACCATTTTAGCATAGGTTTCTCTCAAATTAATTTTGGATTGAGTTTTGAAGTTTGGATTAAATTTTGGATTGAATATTGAAACACTATTTGCAATAGGTGAAAAATTCAACCATCCATGCCTCATGAAAAGCTGCTGCCCAAAGATAGAGGTTTCTCAAGCAGCTAGCAGAGCACAGGAACTGCATGATGTTTAGGAAAGCAATGTTGATCGTGTTTCCCGATGTGCAAAAAATCTTTGACACTTGTCCAAGTTTTGAAACCTTAGAGCATGGTTGGCCAAATAACTTTAGCACAGCATTTGTATAAAATGGGTCCCTGCAGAAATTCCTGCACTACACAAAAGTCAGCTGCACCCCTAGATTAATTCTTTGGACCTTCCGTTTCTTGTATCTTTTAGGAGAATTTACACCTGAGATGCAGTTGCGCATCAGGCAAGAAATTGAGAAAGAAAAGAAAACAGAACCTTGGAAAGAGAAGTTCTTTGAAAGATTTTATGGAGAAAAGTAAGTATCAAAGAGAAAAGAAATGTCCTCAGATATGTAACAATGTGCATAGCTATTAACAGATACATTTGCCTTCCATGAAATCTAACTTTTAGTTTTTAAAAGTGCCTAATTTACCAATTATTTTATTTCCTATTAGCGTTGCTAAGGCTTTCTTAGACTTATTTTTTCAATTTCTCAACCTATTTTAAACAGTAAAAGTAATCTACAATTTCACCAAACCCTTTCCCAAATATATTAAACATTAAATTCAAAGAGACAATATAACACAGACTGAATATGAATAGATAAAACTCATCCTTTTTTAACCTTTAAAAGGAATCAAATTTCAGAAGGAATCTAAAGTAATAAAATTAGGTAAATATAATCACAAACATTATTTTAGTACTTGTTTTTTCCTCATAAAATCTCTCACTAGGGTATTGACTTGAATGAATAAAAACAATGTATATATGCATGTTATATTGTATAGAAATGTATATATTATATTTTATAGAAATAAAACAACAGTGGACGAATATTTCTCTTTGAAAAAAAGTTTCAGAGTAACATGCTTGATTCTTTCATTAACACATATTAAGTTATTATACACAAATTCAATATTAAGTGTTTAATAATTTAAGTAGATGAAATTACTTTCTAATCAGATAAAGAACAGTTGCATTAGACATGTATGGGATATTCTCAAATTCACCGCAGGCAATCACATATATTAACAAATTGAATGCATGTTATTTCCTTTATAAAGGTAGCCCTCAATTTACAACTAGTCACTTAGCAACCGTTGAAAGTTACAATGAACCTGTTCAGAGCTATTTACAGCCCAGTTTCAAAGTTCTGACAGGTGGAGGGCCCATGGTTCTTTTGGGCACTTGACAACTGGCCAGGTTTACAGCTGTTTGCAGCATCTTGTGATCACATGACCTTTTTGCTTGAAACCAGCATTCTGGTTTCCGGTAAAATACACCCAGACTGCTGTGTTCACTTAATGACCATGGTGTTTTTTTTTAACAACTGCAGCATTCACTTAAGAACTGCTGCACAAAAAGTTGTCAAATCAGGTGCAGTCACATAACTTGATGGCTACCAGTTTATATAATTTTATTTTCGAAAAAAATATTTAAAAGCTCTTAAATGAAGCTCTATCTAAAAGTGTTTTTGTTATGAATATTGTATACAGGATTGACTACATCATTGCAATAATATAACTCTGTATTTCTGCAAATCATAAGCATAGGTATTTTCTGGTATCATAGACAAAGATTTCATAATTCTGATATAAAAAATATTTTTTCTATGCCTTTTTTTTAAAAAAATGCATCCAGGTTAATGCAAAAGCTTTTGCAAAATAATTTCCCACTTCAGAGTTTGGAAATCCATGCAGACATTTTTTTCCAGAAAGAATATCACTTCTTTTTCAAAATAGCTATTTCCTATTTCTTTTTCAAAGGGCTCAATGGCCCCCATTTTTTTCCCATTTTTGACACACTAGTACTTAAAATAAGTGTAGCGTTTACAGTTCTCTACTAGTAAAACCTTTACCAATTTTACATAGTGTCTTCTCATTCTAAGAAAAATAAGTCTATTGTGATTTTTCTTGTTTAATCCATCTTTTATATCATGTGGTCTTCTCCTATTATCCCTACTACCAATTGGACTAGCTGGGGCTAATTGGAATTACAGTTTGGCTCATCTGAAGAGCATTAAATTAATATATAAATATTTTCAAGAAAATTGTATATACCTTTCTATCATAACAAATCCAAATATTGCATATTATATTAGACAATGTAATTCCATACATAAATGCTGAGAAAGAAATCCTCTTAAATTTGTTTCCAGAAAACATTGCCTAAAAATATCAGCACTGCTACCAAGAATTTTTATGGATGTAGTCATAAAGTAGAGCTTTACTCAAAGAATACTTTACTTGTACATAATAGGAAACACAGAGGGAAATGTTAAATGAATAATCATATTAGTTGTGTTTAATTTTAAAAAAGTAAGGTTCTGGCAAGTCATTAAAGCCCCCTCAGACCTAAAAATATTATGTACCCTGAATGCTAAATTTATAGTGACAGAATAGTTAGATAAGATAAAAATACTTTCTATTAGGAGACTGAAATAATTAAAAAAAACACTAGTGGAGGAAGTTAAAAATAACAAAATTTGAGGTAAATCCCTTTTCCTCTTTAGAGATTTATAATACCTTCATGGCATCATCCAGCCATCACTGAGGTGGTATATAATCTGTCCTCAATGCTGTCATTTTTGGCACAATAATGGTTGGATGACTCTAGAATATGCTGTAAACTGCTAGTGGAGAAATGGCCAGAGATGACAGGCTTTTAACACACTCTCCAGTCCATCGATAGATTTTCTATGATATCACTGAAGGCCAGGGCAAGCAGAGTAATTTTCTGCATGTAATGTTTCTTTGCCCTGGCTTTAGCTGAGTATATAACACTCTGGAACGAAAGGTCAATACCAGTAAGTAAATAACGAAAATGTTTTTATAAAAGCACATCTAAATTTTATTTTATTATTCAAATATACTTTTTCTACATCAGAAATTTGATATGTGATTCTTTTAGAGATTATATGTTTGTAGCATAGAATGAAACTCTATAGCTATTTTTCTGTCATACGTTTATTGAAATATGGTTATGAAATATAACTGTGATCTCTGACTAGGTTGGGGATGTCGGTGGAAGAATCTAGGAAGCTTACATCAGTGCAAAATAATGAAGACGATAATAAATCCCTCTCTGGTTCTTCGGATTTGCCTGGTCCTTCAAGAGAGCCTTCTTTTGATGACCATGAAGAAAAGAGCAACGAATCACCACTCTTGCCAGAGAGAGATTTCTGTCAGGCACTTTGCAACATGGAACATGTTCCTTCCAAGGATCTAATGGCAGAAACAGAAGACATTTTGATTCCAGAAGAATCCATTATTCAAGAAGAGATTGCTGAGGAAGTTGAGACAAGTATTTGTGAATGTCAGGAAGAGAACCAAAAAGAACACATGAATTCAGAACAACTAGTAAGTCCAGTTGGTACAAATGAAGAAACAGATCCATTACCACTTACAGGAAATTCTGAATCCTGTGTTGTGATGAATGATGTATTGAGTCCATTATCTCATGTTGAAATCAAAGAAGAGCAAAGATTGGAGTATCCCAAGGAAGAAATGTCAGTTATAACAGATCAGATAGAAAGCAGTTTATCACCTTCACAGTCTGCTTCTTCCTCAAATTCTGTTAGTAATGTGGAAGAAAAAGATCTGGAATCCATTAAAGAACTTAGCCCTGATGGAAAATATTCCCCTGTCCTTAATGGTTCCTTATTCACTGGTGGAGGTGTTGCAGTACATATGGAATTGCAGAGTGACCCTGATGAACTGTCCTCTGAAAATGCCTGTATTTCAGAAACATCTTTTTCTGCTGAAAGCCCAGAAGAACCATCTGCCAGTATTACATCTCCTGGAGGTGATACCCAATCAACTTCAGAGGAACCTTCTACACCAGTGTCTCTTGAAACTGTGTGCTCATCAGACATGTCTTGCACTGAAAACAATGAAACTGATACTCAACAAAAATCTGTTGATGATAATCTGAATACATCTTTAATGTCTGAAATATCTCCACTGCCAGCCTCACCTGTCATATCAGAAGCATCTCTGTTGTCAAATTTGCCTCTAACTTCAGAGACATCACCAGTTTCTAATTTACCTTTACCATCAGAAATTTCCCCAATGTCTGATTTGCCCTTGACATCTGAAACTTCTTCAGTGTCTTCTGTTCTTTTAGCTTCTGAAACATCTCATTCAAATAGTTTACTATTACCTTCAGAAGCATCTCTGCTTTCCAATTCACCAGTGAGTGAAAGATTTATTCAGCAAAGAAAAACATTGTGTTTGTCTGAAGAATCCTTGTCACCTCTGAAAGAAGAAACCTGTAGCATTCATAATATTCCACAAGAAGATGATATTCCATCACAACAAAATTCACTTCAAGGTGTACCTGATGCTATGAAAGCTGTCATAGCTGAACCTTCACCAGCAGAAGGATCCCAGTCCAGAAATCATACTAATCAAACCTGTAGGTCACAAACTGAAATAGAGAATTGTTTCATTTCTTCTCTTGCAGAAAGTTCTTCTCCAGAAGTGATCAAAATGAGAAATCATGGTAACCACCAACCATCTGAAAATAAAAGTGCAATCTCTCAACTGGAAGTATCTGTCTTAACAAAAGTGGCGGAATGCAAAAATATTGAATCTCTTCCATCTAAGTCTCATGATAAGTTATATACCTCAACATCATCTTTAGAAATGGGCAAAAATAAGTCTCACAAACTTCAAGGGACTATACAGAATCGGTTTGAAAGTTCCTATTCTTCAAAATCAAGTGAAGTTATCAAGTCACCTGAAATAAGAAATGAAAGCAGGGACCTGGACATTCCAAAGAGGAAAACAGCTGAACATCACAGTTTGGGAATCTGTAAAGAGAAGAGAGCTAGAATTGAAGATGATCAGGCCCATCGTAATTCATCAACAAATTCATCTGAAAGAGAGCCACCACCTAGAGAAGAACCCAGAGTCCCACCCTTAAAGGTAAATTGAAATAAATCTTTAGAAACTTACATATGACCTGGATTGTATTTTAGCTAAATCAAGAAAAACTGGAAACTGTTTCCATAAGCAGTTTTCACAAATAACTGATGCCTCATAATTACTAATTTTTGCCTGCAAAATCATTTTGTTGTTCCTTGTAGGGTGCCAATAAATAGATTTCCTGATAACATCCTCAGTTGGCATGTCATCATTATGAAATACTATACTTTATAAAAGTGATTTTCCACCCTCAGGAACACAGCATTAGAAATTGTCAATAGTATTTTGCAAATGTTTGTTTTGTCATTGAGCAACGCATTAATGAAAAAGGAAAATTGTTCACTGTAACATTTGTAAAATCATAAACTGTGTCATTCATGCCTCTGGTTCTTAAGATGCATTATATTATGAAATGAAAATAATGGAATCACTAACTATAAATGAGAGAAGTCATATAAGAGATAAAAGCTTGCTATCCTCCGGGCTTTGTGGAGTTTTGTCAGTTACTTAGATAGTCAGACATACAAAAGTTGTAGAAGGGTATAAACAGTAAATGTTGCATTCTTGCTTTGTTTGCTTTATTTAGTCACTGCATATGCATGGTTCCTTGTAACAGAGCTCAACAGAAGTGGTGTTCATTCAGATACTACCAACTGTTGGGTTAAGATAATTGAACTTTGATATATGAAAATAATTGGAAATGCTTTTCTGACTTCTAATTTTTCAAAACCTATAGAAAATTCAATGAAATCGTTTTTTCAAATACCTATATTCTGAATACAACAATGAAAATCAGAAAATATGATTGTGAAAAGCAAACTGTACAAAAAGAGACATGGAGCATAAATACATGTGCTGGAAAATAGTAAAGGACCTTGAAACTAAACTCATTATTTCCTGACAATGCAAATATTATTTCCTCCAATTCATAAAGCAATATATTAATGAGGGGGTGATTAATAATATATAGAATTTTTAACATTTGCTTATGCTAAATAAAAATTCTCACCATCATATGGTAAAAACCTAAAGCTGTTCACCATAAATTATGATTTTCTAATACAGTTTTAATATGTTTTCTTTTCCCATTCAGATTCAACTCTCAAAAATTGGCCCACCCTTTATCATCAAGAGCCAGCCGGTTTCCAAACCAGAACCTAAGGCTACTCCAAGTACCTCCGTGAGCAGCGGGAGAAACACTGGGGCCAGAACTCTTGCAGATATCAAAGCAAGAGCCCAGCAAGCCAGAGCTCAGAGGGAAGCAGCAGCAGCTGCTGCAGTTGCTGCAGCTGCAAGCATTGTTTCTGGAGGGCTAGGGAGCCCCTGTGAAGGTGGGAAGACCCGAACGTTGGCCCACATCAAGGAGCAAACAAAGGCCAAATTGTTTGCAAAGCACCAAGCAAGAGCCCACTTGCTCCAAAGCAACAAGGAAAGCAAGTCTCAGCAGGCCTTGAAAGAAGCTCCATCAGTTGTGGAGATCTCTGTGGCTTCTGAAACAAAGATTGAAGGTTCTACTGGTGTAATTATAGTTAATCCTAACTGTCGGTCTCCTAGCAACAAATCTGCTCACCTTCGTGAAGCTACTGCTTTATTGCAGCACTCTCTTAATGCCACTTCTTTGCCAGAAACTAGCACTGATATCACTGTTCAAAATTCTGATGAAAGCATATCTGTGCCTCATTTTTGTGAGAAAATGCTATCTTCTACCTCTCCAGAAAGTATTTCAGTCCTATATAAGAAAAACTCAGTTCCTGATGCTGTGTGTAGCACTGTTAAGTCAGGAACAATTAAGGAACTTTCTTTTGCTGGTGGAGTTGATAAGCCCTCTGTTTTGATGTCTGTTGAAAGTACAGACATGAAGACTAGCAATATAACTATGCTGAAATCCATCCAACGGGCTGACACTCCATTTGTTTCTATTGTGCCAAAATGTCATGAAAACTCCGTTCCTCCAGCCACAGCCAACACTACCATCTTGTCAGATTCCTTAGAGAAGAAAATATTACCAAGGCCAAGTAGCAATGCAACTAGTGCAATTTCAAGTCAGTATACCACTGTGCCAACATGTATTGCAAGTACTTTATCAGATCACCTGTCTGGCAGCTCTGTTTTGATTCCTCCAGGGGGATCTATAAGTAGATATTCTTCGGATAAGATATCCCTTACTGAGTGCAGTGACCCAAGTGCTTTGTCAAACAGCATCTCTGTTAGGGCAGCTTTACATGGAAATGAGGCACTTTCAGTAGGAGATTCCATTGGCAGGACTTCCATTTCTATTTTTGCCAGCAACATGATGACTGTAAATTCTTATGAGAATTCCACCAAAATGAGTGCTGATGGCATAGAGAGAAATTCAGGAATGAGGAGCCGTTTAGATATGCCTGGTAAACCCTCAGTAGGATATATACAGGCACCTGCAAATAGATCCATTCCTTGTAAAGTCATTGTTGATCACACAATGACAACAATGAATTCAAGCTTGTCTCTGGGTCTTTCCATGGAAAGTACAGATAGTAGCGTGGAAGCGCAAAACAGGCCGATTAGGATTGAAACTGCTTTACAAAACATAACATGTCCACAAGTGTCTGTTATAAGTAGGCCAGAGCTACTTAATAATGAAAATTTGGAGCCCAGCTCTGGTTTTAACAATGGTCCAACCCAGCAAGATGGCAAGCATTTACAAGCAGCGTGTACTGCTATTCGAGAAATGCCTCTTGGGCCTCAAGATAAGCAGTTGGATGTAGTTCCTCCAACCCAAGGTTTCTCAGAACAGTTTCAAGAGCCTTTAACTTTCAAGAGGGAAGCAGAAAGTATCTGTACCAACCGATATAATCCTAACAGCCGAATCTGTTGGAATTACAATGAGGTAATGAATACTGAGCAGTCTTTGGTCAGTCACCTTAACCCTACTAAACATAAGGAATATTCAGAAAATAATTGTTTAAAAAATGTGAAAACAGAGCCTTCAGGTTTGGTGCATCTGCATGAGATGCATACAAGAAATATCGTGACAAGCATAGCCTTGCCTGTTAAGTCAGAAAGAAATGAATCTGACAAGTGCTTTAGGATGGACATGGAAGATTTTGTAAGACCTGAAATACCTGTGCAAACGGCAGAAATAGCCCCAAGTTCACAGCCAGTTCAGAGCTCTAAGAGATCTGTAACCGATTCCATAGAGCCCTCTTTGGCACTGACAACGGAGACATTGAAAAGAGTTACAAATGCTGGAACCTCAAGTTGCCGCTTGTCATCAGTAGAAGCCAATAATCCTCTAGTGACCCAGTTACTGCAAGGCAACTTGCCATTGGAAAAAGTATTGCCACAGCCCAGGCTAGGGGCCAAACTAGAAATCAGTCGACTTCCTTTGCCTTTGCAAACTACCTCCAGGTGTAAATCAGTCACATCCGAGCGAAACACAGTTGAAAATCTTTCCAGCTCCCCAAATGCAGATGGGAGAGATTTTGCAGCCATAAATATACCCCCGATACAAATCCGCAAACGTGAAAATCATCCCAAAAAGAGAGTAGCCAGGACAGCTGGAGAAATTAAATGTGAGCCTGGGAAGCCTTCAGTGGATTCAGATATTAAAGTGACTCCTTGTATAATCACTTCTAGCATGAATCAACTTGGACATGGTCAACTATTTAAACAGGAGTGGCCAAGCAAGCACACCATTCAAAGCAGAATAGCTAACAGTCCGGAGATTAAGCAGCAGAAAAGACCATTGCCCTCATGTAGTTTCCAGAAGAGCTTATTTAGTGTAGAGAAAAATGGCAGCTTCCACACCGAAACAAGTACCTCCCATCAACCGCATTTCTACCAAATGCCAATGGCCGCCCGAGGCCCTGTTACTACAGCCACTTTGATGCAGGCAACTTTAAAAGCCCCATCTGGCTGCAGTTCTTTTGCTTTCAGCAGGAACCTAGAGCACAAGGCCCTGGGAGAGGCCAATATGTCTACAGCACCTCACCAGCTGAGACTGGCAACTGTTTTTCCCCCAAACGTTCAAATTAAGGAAAGTGATGACATCCCCAGTGCCTCACAAACTCTGCAGAATAAATCATTAGGGCATCCCCCACCCCCTCCTCCCCCTCCCAATGCAGAAGCTCCATCTGATCACAAACAACCAGGAGTTACTATGGAAACCACCAAAAGACTTAGTTGGCCTCAGCCGGCAAATGTCTGTAGCAATATAAAATCAGAACCCATTTCTTTGGAGGAAGGCTTAAGCAGCAGCTGTGAGCTAGGCATGAAACAACCTTCCTATGATCAGAATGAAGTCAAAGAACAGTTGAAAGCTTTTGCATTGAAAAATGCTGACTTCCCTTCCTATTTACTTTCAGAATCACAGAAGCCTTTTGCCCCATTAACTGCTCCAAAAATACAGGCGCAGCAGCAGCGTGGCAATTACCCTACAATACACTTTGGTAGCACAAGTTTCAAAAGGGCGACCTCTGCCATTGAAAAATCTATTGGGATTTTAGGGAGTAGTTCAACTACAACCACAAGCCTACCTATTCAAAATGCCCAAATCCCAGTTCAGAAATTTGCCGACAACAGCAGCGCAGATGAGTTGGAACTGAAATGTTCTTGCAGGCTGAAAGCCATGATAGTATGCAAGGGCTGTGGCGCCTTCTGCCATGATGATTGCATAGGTCCTTCCAAATTATGTGTAGCTTGTTTAGTTGTTCGATAGAATCCAAAGCACATTCCTTGGTAACACAGGAAAGCAAAAGAAAAGAATAACTGGAATTCTGTAGGCCATATTGTATCTGGATAAAAAGAAAAAGTTGCTAGGGATCCTTTGGAATGGAGTGATTTTGGCTTGCATGGCTCTCCCTGATAATTCCCCTTTAAGAAGTGTCCAGCATTCTTACTGTCTTAAAATATAGCATTGTTCATGTCTTACTGCATAATTTTAATTTTTACCATTTATAATTCGATCTTCCCAGTGTAAAGAATGACAAAGTGTCCTGTGTTTCTGTGCATGAAATAGCAGATGAATGTGGCATGGCCATAACCCATGGGGAAAAAAAGAAGGATCAAAAAGAATGAAAGTCAGGTTCCCTTAGCAGACTATCATTGCAATAGCCATTTGGCAGGTTTTGCGCACCTGGAGTCAAGATTGCCTGCAGTGATTGACTTTGATCCATTGGCAGCTAATGTGGGTAATTTGATCCCTTCTTAAGAAGCTGTTATACTAGAGTATAATTAAACCTAGCAACAAGTTTCAAGTTTCATGGCTTTAGAAGTTTGGGAGATGGGAAATAAGTACAGCTATTATAATAGAATTTATTAATTCATTTATCTTCCTCAAATTTCACTTATAATTTTGTCCTAAAGTGAGATATTTAACATATATTCATGGTATGCACCATTTTATATCTAAATAAGGATGTTTTGAGAAGGGATACCATTTTCAAAGCGATTCTTTGTTTCTGAAGATTTAAAAGAGCAAAGCAATTGTATGATTTATAGTCCTTTTAAATATGTTTACAACTTGGGATATTTTTAAATAACTTTTATTTTTAAACATTTTTGTCTGTTAACACAGCTTACCCCACAAATATTATATAGCCTTGTAGAGGAATGAAGAGATTTTAAAGAGATACTAAATCTTACTCTCAATATTGTATTTACTAGTAGTTTACGTTAGTTATATACAAAATATATAGCCACCAAACTATTTGAGAAGAACTGTAGCAATTGCTAAGTTCTTTTTACTGAAGAGAAGTATTGTAAAGGGTTAAAATATGGAATTTAATAAGGAGATGCATGGTTATCTTAAAAATGAGGAAGTAAACATAAAAGGTAAAATGGAAGCAACTTGCATGCTATCACATGAATTTAATCACCAGAACTTAATAAATGTTAGAGAAAGATATCCTTCTTACCCACATAGTAGAACCTTACTAACTTCATGCCTGGTAATCCATTCACAAAACAGATACTTTCTCCCTACCTCTGGTATTAAGGCTTTTAATAGCAAGATGCTTCAAAAAAATATCAAAATGGTTCTTATTTGAAATAAACAATTTGACATTTATTTTATATTCTCAAGTTTTAACATAATGAGGATTTTAAAAATAAGTATAACATTAAAATGTACGTTAGTATATTATATGTATTTTATCCTCTTTTATTATTAAACTATATATGACTTCCAGGCACTTCTAACTATTAGTAAAGCTCTACTGTTTGGACATTATACTTTTGTGGGGCCATATTAAACATGAAACTCATTTTCCTTTTTTGCTTAATGAGCTGGAATAAGCAGGCTTACATTCCCTTATTCAGAGATCTTGTGACTTGACTGGATTGGATTCCTGTTCTGTTTTCATAGCAGGTGTATTAACAGTAGTCTTGATCTTCTATGGTAAAAGCAAATTTACACCATTATAATTGCCTTACTAAACCACTCATTTTAGAAGATTTATGCATATTTCAGCACTTTCAGGTACCTCTGGAGAGATTATTTTTTAAAAATATAGATTTAAAAGGCATGTTTTTGTAATGTTCCAAATAGATGGACTTGTTGTTAAAGATACATGTGTCTCCGTATTAGCTAAATTCAAGATCTTTTTGGTACAATCATTAAATACAGCAGGTGAATTTCCAGATTCAATAATTGTGAACAGTTTTTAGATTGCCTTCTAATAGTCCTAAACAAATGGTAGCTCTTATAGCATGCCATAGGACATTTGAGCACAATTCAGAGAAAGCTAAGCACTTACAGTCACAATCTTAGTCATTCTGACCTGCATTGAATATCATAAACATGCCCAGAATTTGTCTGCAAGCATCTTAGCCTGGAATAAAATTTGGAGTGCCCGGGTGTCTCCAGATTATATTTGTTTGTCTGTGTGCAGCTAACAGTATTAAAACATTCTGTTTGAACTATTAGAGTAAGGGGAAGGACTGGAAATTAAATATAATGGCCATTGATGAAAAAATTTTAAAAGGTGGATGGTCCTGAATCTCAGCACTTACTTGATAATGGCACTCACATTCTTCTTTGAACCATGTTCCTTATAGCATCTTCTCCCAGGCTCAGTTTACTGACCTCTGGTAGTAGATATAATCGTAGGTAGAAAAATGTAATTCCTCATGTATAGGCAGTTATGTTTGACTGATAAACAGCAGGCAAAAGAAGCCTTAGTATTCCTTCTTTGGGTACCTATTTACAATTTAATATACCCATCAATATACATGTAGTCCTCAACTTATGTCCAGAATTGAGCACAAAATTTCTGTTGCTAAACGAAACAATTAAGTGAATTTTGCCCCATTTTACAACCTTCTTTGCCACAGTTGTTAAGTGAATCACTGCAATTGTTAAGTTAGTAACTCGGTTGTTAACTGAATCTGGGTTCCCCATTGACTTTTCCTGTCAGAAGGTTGCAAAAGATGATCACAGGACCCCAGGACAATGCAACCATCATAAATGAGTCAGTTGCCAAGCCTCTGGATTTTGATCATGTGATCACAGGGGTGTTGTGTGAAAAACGGTCATAAATCACTGTTTTCAGTGTCGTAATTTCAAACGGTCACTAAATGAATTGTTGTAAGTCAAGGATTACCTGTATAGATATAGCTCTTCCCACATAATTTTTAAAGATTCAGATGTACCATTAAATGTAAATCTAGATCAACCTTGGCAAATGATGGGAAAGTAGCTCTTTTCACAATGGGTATATCCGGCATATATTAGAAGGGCATGCTTATAAATTATTAATATAGCATTGAAGAAAAGGTATTTGGCAAGGGTTGTTAAATATTATTACATATGTCTTAACATTTTTCCCAGTGAGAATCTTAAGCCACTATTTCTATTCCATTAATTTGATTTGCTATTTAGAAATGCCTGAGGGTGGCAGTAGTGGCTTATAGTATTTGTTATCTGGAAGAAAACAAATATTGTGTTAATTTTGCATATTCTTGTCTCCTCTCATAGTACCGAAACATTGGCACTATGTCAGTATTCTACAAGATTGTCTTGTGGAAGTTTTTGACATATATTTATTTATCTGTGGAATGGGCAAAGGTGTTTTATCCATGTGTAATTATGTTAGAGAATTCTTACACCAGCAACTTTCCCTCTATTTCAGTTGTGTGTATGATTCAGTGTGTGTGTGTGTGTGTGTGCGCACATACTTGTCTGCGAATTAAGTGGCTATAATAAAAAGAAAAAGACATGCATTCATCTTCACATGGTTTATATATAATGTAACAGATTTAAAAATAGTATGGTCCACAGAATTTTGAAATAGTGTAAGGCAGTAGATAGGCTATTGGATAGAATACTATGGAAAAGCATGAAGTTGTTTTAAGGAGAGAAGACATCATTAGCAAGAGAAGATCTATATGTAACTGTCTAATTTCCATAGGAAGCTGGCACTGTGATACACTGTTAATTTGTGTGAAAAGGTGCTGTGACTTTATAGAAAGGGCTTCATGGAAATAGCTTTTTGTTCATATCTTAAATAAATTGCAACATGCATTTTCTCTTTTAAATACTTTCAGAAGTACTTTTCCTTGGGGAAGATAGATATATCAGCTCAAAGAACAGAGTCACATACTCTAGGGCTATGTATGAAATGCTGAATTTAAATTTTTCATACAAGTGTTAGGGCTATGAGGCAGGTATCTGTGGAATACCTACCATCCAATTTTCTACTTATATGTTTCATCTCTGATTACAGCTATTATTTCCATTATCCATTGAAATGCATTTTCTAATTTGAAAGGGTGTACATGATCTTAACCAATCAGGAATCATATAGAATCATTTGGGTTCTAATGCAAGGTAGTCATGTTTAGCTACTTGATGTTGTCATTTAAGCAAACAAAGCTGCCTACTGGCTTTCAATGGAGAGGAAAACACCTCCTGACAGTGGGGTCAATGTACCATCCCTTGCAGTCAATGGGTCAATAGTTAGCTCCCTGAAAATATTGCAGTAGCAAGATTTCTGCTTGGTGCTTTTGTGTGTGTGTGCCTTTGAGTCAGTGGTAACTCCCAGTGACTTCCTAAACAAGTCCCTTGGCAAGATTGTTTGCCCTTGCCTTCTTCCTAGGCTGAGCTTTAGAGGTTTAGAGGTTTAATGAATTTATAGGCCGCCCAATCCCGAAGGACTCTGGGCGGCTCACAACAATACATTTTAAAAAATAGAAAGAAACATAGATTAAAAAAGCCACAAGATACACCCAATCAAATCGGGGCTGGACCTCAGTCATGAGTTCAACAGCCCGGGGCCTGCCGGAATAGCCAGGTCTTAATAGCCTTTCGGAAGGCCATGAGAGTGGGTAGGGTCCGGATCTCTGGGGGCAGTTTATTCCAGAGGGTCGGAGCGGCTACAGAGAAGGCCCTCCCCCGGGTGGTTGCCAGCCGACATTGTCTGGCTGACGGCACCCGGAGAAGGCCCATCCTGTGCGATCTTATCGGTCGTTGGGAGATATGTGGCAGAAGACAGTCTCGCAGATAGAGAATGCATGACCGGCCTAAAGCCACCCAACTGGCTTTGTCCCCAAGGTGGGATTAGAACATGTTGCATTTTGCAAAGGATCTTACTTAACAAACCTTTCCAGGACATTAATGACATTTGTCTTTTTTCTTTTTTTTTGTCATGGGACTCTCAGTATTTTTTCTAACAAAAATGTAAGGTGTTATCTTAAGATTCATGTCACAAAATACTGGGAAAAGTATATTCCACAAGGGATGGGGAAAAAGTCTTTAGTTGTCATTCATTGCGAAGGATGTGCATATGAAACTTAAAAAAACATTTCTCACATTTCCTCTTTACACTTTATACAGAAAATGTCCATTTGTATATGCTAACTTAAAGAAAAAAAGAGTAATATAATCAGGATATGAGATAAGGCTGCACCTAACATATAAAAACCAGCTAGCACAAAAAATCATTGTACATCTATATTCATGCAGCTATTTTAAAAATAGATTAATACCCAGAGTTTTTCACCTTTGTTTTTAAGCATTATTCTTTTTAGCAAGATATTCCATCATGTTTAATGTTTTTATTAACACTGTTAAGGTCTGTAAATACTGTTGGGACATTTCCCATGGGGATTTTGTCTTTTGCAAAATGTTTTTTTACATGAAAACCCCTTACTTTATTGAAATAATAATGTAAAAAATTGAAGTTGGCACTCCCAATTTTGTATTCCATTTATCCTCTATGATGTAGTGCATGAAACTAATCTGGTTTGGGGAGGGAAAGGTTGAGCCATAAAGCAAAAATGTGTCCTATAGACTATCTTGCAAAGTGGTATGTGTTATCAGGATGAATGACTGAATTCTCTTTTCAGGACCATAGAATTTCTTGCTCAGTTTCTTCTGAACTGGTACAGATGGTGCTTTATAATGCAGTTTCTAAAGAGAAATGTTCATATGCTGCAGTCCTTATAAACACGCACACAATTTCAGAGAAGTTGTTCTAGTCTGGTTTTGCATAATATGTTGAAGGCCAAGGACCAGCACTCAGGAGGAGATCAGAAACCCCATCCAGCAGGATCATCTTAGCTTCCATGTGGGAAGACGTATTAAGCACTGATTTCCTGTGGGTGACAGCAGGAATCCTGTGCAAAACTAAGGAGAAGACCTGTTGGCAAATAAGCCTCAACCTGTGTGGCTAAATGTTTCTGAATTGAAGGGGAAGTCCTGCTGTCTTCAATCATCATGCTTTGTCACTGTAAAACCAACAAAATAGTATTTTTTGCCTAATTTAAAGGAGCTGCTTTTTTTAATAGCACATATTTCGCTTTGTACTATATTTGATAGTTTAAAGATAATTTAGCCTGTAGAATACTTTTGTCTTTGTATTGTTCATGAAATGTTACAAGAAAAGTGCTTTACTTTGTTGCCATAATTCTCTTGTACTGCTGTAAAGTGGGTTTTTGTTTTGTTTTGTTTTTGTTACTGTTTTCCAAACACCCGAGTCAGTCAACATTTTTGGTACTGAGTTTTGTATGCTCTGATTATTATTATTTGTCAGTATTTTGAATGTTTACATCTCTTTGACACTAGCCATTCAATGCCTTTTTTAGGGACGTATTTCTTGTGCCCAGATTGAAACAATATGAAATCAACCCATATCTAGCATGCCTGAGGAACACACATTTATGTATTCTTACCATAAATAGATATTTTTGTCCTTGGATAGAGAAACAAAAACTCCTCTCAGTCCTCTACCAAAGAAATAAAACAAACAGCACTCATGCACATACACTTTGTGTTAAATTCTCAGAAAGGGGAACACTTGATTTCAGCAGCATTGCAGTGGTTATTATTTTTTACTACCTGAATAAATGTGACCAAGTGATTTTTTTTTCTTTTAAGATACAGTGTTTGGTTTAGAATTCAGGGATCATGCTTCATCAGTGGTGCTGTCTTTTTTTTTTTAAGAAACCATTGTTTGCTTACCAAAATAATTGATCACAAAATTATAATACAAATGGAAACTTTTGTTCTGTCTACTTGTTTGCTCTATCCCCCCCTCCTCCCACCAGTCCCTTGAAAATAACAATTTGGGCTTCAGTATCAAAATATTCTAAACAAAATAAAAGCAAGAATAAATATTGGTTGGTGTATTATTTTCCCTGCTTCTTTTAAATATGCTAAAATGAAATAAGGCATTTGTTGACTATTTGAAAGATATTCAGGATGGAGAAGATGAATATGTTTTAGTTGATAATTGTCTACTCAGTTTTTTTGTGGAGAGGCTTATTGTTTCTATTCCTTTTTTTAAAATAAAAATTGTATTGCACTAAATTAGCGATGGGCAACCTTTTGGTGCACGAGTTCCACATTTTATTGTTTTGTTGGACCACAAAGTAGATGGGGCATTGTGACACATGTGGGTGAGTGGGTTTGGAAGATACTTGAGTGGTATTTAATTAGTGATTAGTCTTTTTTTTAAACCCTATTGAGTTTATCCACTGCTGCTCCAAATTACCACAATTTACGAGGCAAGAAATCATATATTAGCCAATAATGTTGGAAAATCTCCTGCTCTCAATGCTATTACAGTGACACTACAATAATCTGATGTTCTCCAAATATTATTTTTTTACTTCAGAAGATAAAAGGTCCCTTTATTCCTCTTTGTAGGCAAACATAGGAAGAAAATAGTTGAGGTTTGGTACGCAGAACCTAAAGCTCTTCGAGCTCTCCACAATTCACAACAGCAACAACAAAAACCCTTTAGATCAGGTCTTGAGGTCACAGTCTTAAGGAATCTTTTTGTTTCTCTGGAAGAGGCAAAAACTATTATTTTCAGCCTGCTAGTCTTTTACTAGCAATACTTCAGAAATATTAGATCTTCCTGACAGCGTACTTGGAAGTTAAGAGCATTCCTAAGTTGCATACAAGATGTATACAGGGAAAGCAATTCAGTTAAATGCAATTTGATTCTTTTCAGTTATTTTTGTACAGGAATGATTAACCTAGTTTTAATATTTTGATTCTGCAAAATAAAGCATGGAGAGCAAATAGTATACCGTACATTGCAGAAAGCAGTTTTTTTAAATATATATATTGAATGTATCATATCCTTACCAAAGTGAACTGTCAAATCACAGTAATACCATAATGATAAAAAAATGCACTGGGTGAACAACTTTCTGTGTCACTATTAGGAAATGGCAAGGCCCATCTGGGAAAAGTTAGTATATGTTAGCGAGGCCAGCTCAGGACATGGAAGAAGAGGTAATTCTTAAGCCAGTTGCAGAGAATAATATTGGGGAAGAGAGGTGCTGCAGTCATTTGGAGTTTTATTGGAATTGTGCCTCCAAAACCAAGCTGATAACTACCATAGATGATAGCAACCCCTTGTTCTCTCACAACCCAAGAATCCTTTTGTATTTTTTAATCATAAAACAATACTGTATAAAGCATAAACACAGAGAAAGAGACATAACATCAAATCAATGCAGTGTTCAGTAATAGCTGAAGAATCAAAGTGACATTATGGTGTTAAGATACAAGACTTGCCTCTTCTGCAGTTCATTGTGAGGTTGTATGTTGGTATGAAAGCAGAATGATTTTGTTTTAAAAAAATAAAATGTTTGTTCCATAAATTCCACTTGCTGAAATAATATAAATGTGTTGTATTAAGAAACATGAAAGAAAGAGTGCAAAACTATAATCCTGCAAGTCTAAGCACCTTTGAGAACTGCTCAAACTGCAAGATCTGTGAAAATAGTTAAGCATATATTTAAAATTGTAATATTGTACTTTAATGGAGAGTAAAACTTTACATTATATGTGATGGAATGTCTGATGAAACAGAAAACATGGTGTGGTGGATGCTTTTGACCCCATATTTGTCCTCATAAAATGAGAGAGGAGAGAATAGAGGGCCAATGTGTTTATTATAAGGGGTATAAAAGAAAGGGGATCTCTACTACAGGACAGACTCTTCTGTTATCTACGGAATTGGGACAACCTAGACCCATTATCCAAGTTCTGGGGAAAAAATGCCTGAGGTGACAGATGAATTTCATTCAGTTCACTTGCATGAATTTTTGCTTCTGCATCATATAGGATCCAGCAGAAATGTAAACAAACGCCACTGGTTCCTTCAGAATTAATTTGGCTGTCATTTAAGGATACAACTTCAAAGTCTATCTTCACTAATGGGTTCACTGACAGAACACTTTAGTGACTTTCAAATCACTCTATAATTTCAAATGTGAAATAAAGATGTCAGAGTAATCTTCCAGGGACGCGTTTTATGTCTCAAATGTGCCAATAATTAGTGCAAATAAAATTCATGTTCAGCTTAGAGGTGTGAAGTTTTATGAATAAAATTAAGAAAGACGAGTGAATCAGGATTCCCCCCCCCCAAACCCTTCCCCTCATGTCTGCTGCTTCAGAGCAGGAAATCTAGATCTTATACAAGCTTCTTTTTTCATATATAATGACATCTGAGCTAGTCTGCCTAGTGGGATATGGAAAATTGGCTCGTTTTAGCTTTCTTGTCACTACTGCTTTAATTTTTCATCTTTCTGCTTTAAAAAAGCATGTCAGTTAAAATAGCAAAGACATGAATCCTGGATTATAACTACGAACATCTTGAATATTACTCTTATCCTTACTGCAAAACGTAATGGGGTTTGAATGACAGAAGAAATAATTCAAGAATAACAGTTCTTTATTTCATCCCTAGAAAATGGAAAGTCTTTTCCCTCCTAATCTACTGTCCTCGCTAAATACTATCATATGCCTGAAAGTGCATTCTTCCATGAAAGTAACAGACAATGTATGCTGTGATTGATGATGTGCCATCAAGTTGCTGTTGACTCTTAGCAACTACATAGATAGATTTTCTCCATGACAATCTGTTCTTAGCTTGGTTGTTCACCATCCTGCTGGCCCTCTTCTTTTTTTCCTTCCTCCCATCAATAGAGCCTTCTCTAGAAACCTGGGACTTCATATAATGTGTCTAAAATAGAATGAATAGACCCTAGTCATTCTTCCTTCTGGTGAAAACACAGAATTATAATTCATTAGTTGACTTTTTAAATGGTCCATAAAATTCTTAGAAGTTTCCTCCAGTGCCGATGTTCAAAAGCATCAATACTTCTATCCTGCTTCTGCAAGGTCATCTTTTCATTCCAATAGTAAATACTATTCCTAGAACTATCTGATCTTTGTAGACACATCACAGCATTTGAATATCTTTTCCAAGGCCTTCATACTACTCTTCCAGACTAGCATTTCTTGACTGCTTGTTCCTTTGATGCTGATGGTTGATTCTAAAAGGCAGAACCTATTGTCTATTTCAGTGTCTTCATTTTTATTTCTAAGACTGGTTAATGTACCAGTTGTCATTAGTGTGGTCTTCTTTACATTTAATTTTAGTGCCATTTTTTCCACTGTGATCCTCGACTTTTATTTCTAGTGTTTGCAGATCATTTGCTTTATTTGATATAAATATGTTATAATAGAAAGCAATTGCTATATTCAAAGGTATCGTATTTAAAATTATATTAATTCTATTTAATGTAACAGCTTTTTTATTTTATTCACCAAGGTCTTCCTACATAATGCTAATAATAGCATTCCTGCTGTTCCCGTACATATTGATTAAATTACATTTATGCCACTGTGAATGTTAATCAGTTGGAGCTTGACAATTTTATTTTGACACAGAAGTAATCAATTACTGTGAGTTGATAGTATTGATGGGCTGTTTGCAACAAAAGCAGTTTGCAGACACAATGAATATTAATTTTAAGGATTCATTAATATATTTGAAATTATTATGGAAGCAATGTTTGACACAATACAATGGATAGCAGAACTGTTGTTCTGTTCATAGAAAATTATATCCAAAAGAAAACTTTCCTCCCTGAAAAGCAAATGCAAGAAAATCCTTCTAGTTCACATTCTATAACAAAGAAGCACCAGCACATAAGGATTAAAAGCTGCTCTGGACCTATCTATCTATCTATCTATCTATCTATCTATCTATCTATCTATCTATCTATCTATCTATCTATATTTATTTGATGCTCAACTTAATATTTTGGGGACTGCAACAAAGCTAGTATTTCCATTTGCAGAACTTTGCAATGCCATCTGGTTTTTCCACTGATCAGAGCTCCTCCTCCTTCTCATCTTTTGTTCCTGAATTTACATACAATCCAGTGGTGGGTTTCAATTTATTTTACTACTGGTTCATTCTTGCGCATTTGACAGTGGAAGCGGCGGATGGGCGAAGCCTCCCGCCGCCGCCACTACTGGTTCGCCCGATCCAGGGTGAACTGGCAAAAACCTATCTCTGGTACAACCAATGGTCCCCCATTACCCCAACCATGGATGTTCACCTTGAAACTTATCACTTAAGATTATCTAAACTGAAAGTGATTGCAGGATGAAATAAGCAAACTTAAGTGGCTATTCAACACTTTGCAGGCAGAAATCCCTCTGCCAAAGAAAAAAGGAAAGAAAATGCTTTCAGCTTGTTTTGCTTCACTTGGGCTACTATTCACCCTGGCTTGAGAGCAATTCACAAAGAGCCAAACCTAATCCCCATTATCACATTAACAAACAACCATGGTTAGCTGTTTTGAAAAGAGTTTACCTGGGAAATTCCTGGCTTCTTTGACTTTCTTTTTTATATGAGTTAAAAATAAAAGGACTTTAGTTACTACAAGTACTAGGAATAAAGCAGTTATTGTTTTGTATGCTGCTTTTGGTTAGTTGAAGCAAGCACTGCATAGTTGCCTATGCTGAATTTCAGATTCAAAGAGAGAAAGGTGCTTCATGGTGCATGTGAACACACTAGTATAACACTGATCATCTCTTATAGCAGCTGCAAACATGCTCCAATAATCTAGTGAGAAACAACTACGCTTTTAAAAAAGAACATCCATCCATTAAGACAAAACTAAATTCACCAACTCATGAGAAAATTACAGAAACAATAACTGGCTATAAACATCTAATTTTTTTTAGAAGAAAAACAGGATAGGATAAAGTATTTGAAATAAATATTCTACACTCTACCAGGGAAAAAGCTCTCATCACCAAATGGAGTGGTTTTTTAGCTTTCCCGACTCAGGACACCACTAATATGTGTTTGTTGTTCGAATCTGATCTCTGGGTCAAAAGTAACGTTTTCTAGTTGAATTTTGTTTTAATGCCAATTCTGAGATACACTTTGGTGTAACTCCTCAGGGAAACCTCAGATCAACAAATGGAGTGGTTTTTTAGCTTTCCCAACTCAGGACACCCCTAATAGGTGTTTGTTGTTCGCATCTGAGCTTTGGTTCAAAAGTAACACTTTCCAGTTGGATTGAGTTCTTTTGCCAATTCTGAGATACGCTTTGGTCTAACTCCTCAGAGAAAGCTCTGATCACCGAATGGAGTGGTTTTTTAGCTTTCCCGACTCAGGACACCACTAATATGTGTTTGTTGTTCGAATCTGATCTCTGGGTCAAAAGTAACATTTTCTAGTTGAATTGAGTTTTAATGCCAATTCTGAGATACACTTTGGTGTAACTCCTCAGGGGAACCTCAGATCAACAAATGGAGTGGTTTTTTTAGCTTTCCCAACTCAGGAAACCCCTAATAGGTGTTTGTTGTTCGGATCTGAGCTTTGGTTCAAAAGTAACACTTTTTAGTTGAATTGAGTTCTTTTGCCAATTCTAAGATACGCTTTGGTCTAACTCATCAGGGAGCGTTCTGATCACCAAATGGAGTGGTTCTTTAGCTTTCCCGACTCAGGATACCACTAATATGTGTTTGTTGTTTGAATCTGAGCTTTGGTTCAAAAGTAACACTTTCTGGTTGAATTGATTTTTTTTGCCAATTCTTAGATACACTTTGGTCTAACTACTCAGGGAAACCTCAGATCAACAAATGGAGTGGTTTTTTAGCTTTCCCAACTCAGGACACCCCTAATAGGTGTTTGTTGTTCAGATCTGAGCTTTGGTTCAAAAGTAACACTTCCTGGTTGAATTGAGTTTTTTTGCCAATTCTGAGATACGCTTTGATCGCAGGGGTGGGATTCAAAGGGTTTAGCAACTGGTTCTCTGCCCAGTTGCTGGGTGGGTGTGACCATAGTAGGCATGGCCCACTCGGCCTCCTGCACCATGAGGGGGGAGCTTTGGACTTCTCCAGGCTCCGCAGGCTTTCTTCGAGCCTCTGGGAGGATGAAAACAGCCTCCCCTGGGCTTTGGAGGCCTTCCGGAGGCTGGAAACATGCCCATTTTCAGCTTTCTGGAAGGCCCATTTTTCATCCTCCCCAGGCTTCAGAGGCTTTCCTTGAGCCTTTGGAAGGGTGAAAATGGCCTCCCCCAGCATCCAGAGGCTTCTAGAACTTCCCATAGGCCCGTTTTTCACCCTTCCACATATTCTGCACAGGCCCTGCACTTACCTGGCATCCAAAATGGGCCATGTGTGGGGGCGGGGTGGGCGGGGTTAGCCAGCAATACATCACGCAATACCAATGTGATGCCGCAAGTTTGAAACCTGTGTGATATTGGAACAGAGCTACATTTTTTAATCCAAGCCAAATCTTGTAGCTTTAGGACAGAGGAGCCACTTTGAAAATTTTGGAAATAAAACCATGTAATGGAACAAAATATGGGTGGCCAATTGGCTAAAAATAACTAATACTAGCCCTGACTCATTATTTTTGTAGAATTTAAAGGGCTATGTTAGCCTGATCTATACCAAAGGAACAGATGTCCCTATCATATTGAAATGGAAATGTCTACCATTATTGTGAGATTTTATAATATTTCTAATCTCACACCTGTTGGGGGGAAGGGAAAGGTGAGTGTATTTTATCATCTGAAACTTTTACCATGATAGCTACTGAGCTCACAAACCTGCTAAGCCTACAAATAGGTAAGGGCCGGTATATAAACTCCCATTAGGTTTGCCTGGATGCTGGCAAGTATTTATTTTGTCCCGCTTGTCAGAGCCAATAGGAGAGCCAGGGGAGCACCTGGCAACCGCTTCTTGAATGTATTTCTTAATTACTAGGAGGCAGATCCTGACAACCTTGTTAAATAAACAACAGGTTCTGCACCTGCTTGAACAAACCTATCCTCACCCTCTGCCAAATAGGTGATAGGTAACACAGCTTCCCTGCCATCACATACAATGGCTTCAGGGATTAGTAGGAGTCTATCATTGGTTTCCCTATGTTTCTTCCCAGCTCTCTCTACAGATAAGTCAATTCAAGCAACAGAAGTGGAAATATCCCTAATTAGATATTTGCATTATGGCCAATTACCTGATATGTCTGATAATAGGTGTGCATGCATATCTTCCCATCCTTTGCCACCATAATAACAAAATATTGGAATGGCAGTAGGAAAAAAAGGGTCAATTGTTTAGCAATTAATATTTTCATGAAGTGTCTTGTTACAATAAAAGATGCTTGTAGCATGGAAATGTTTTGGGAAGTTTTTGTTCAGTGCGAAGCAAAGTAAGTAAAGCTTTGGAATTCATATACTGAATTGGCACTGAAGAGACAGAGGTTAAGTTCTATCCAAAGGAGATGTATCCCTAAAACCATGGTTCTGACATTGCATTAATAACCTGTTCCATACAATCACAGTGCAACAAAGCTGTGATTCATAAGAATTGTCTGCAGGAATTAAATGCATTTTGTTCACTCCTGTAAACTGATCCCTTGCATAATTAAAAAAACAACCTTTTAGCACATATAAGGAAGAAGTCTACCTCTTAGTCAGATCAATGCTAATCCAACCTAACTAGCAATCACTGTGTTAATTTCAAGGGTTAAACTAAGGTGACCAGACGTCCCGATTTTGGCAGGATAGGCACGCTTTTTAATAATTTGTCCCATGTCCCGTCGCATATTGAAAAAGTACCGATTTTCCAAAAGAAAGAAAATCAATTTTAAAAAGGACGCTGTTAAAAAAAAAATTCTCTAAAGTGTCGTTCCTGATGTGGCCTTTAGAGGGCAGTGGTTTCCCTCCCTCCCCTTTTGCCCGTGCGCGCGCCGACGCACACCATTTTTCTGCAGGGAGAGCGATGATAAGGAGGAGGCTAGGTCCTGGACCAAGCAGCTCAGCTGTCGGAAGTTTTTTTTCCCCCGCTTCTTTTGGACGCCGCTCTTCTGCAGCCATGCCATGCAAGCCGCTGTCAATCTGGTCTGGGTGAGCCGAGGGGAGGCAGGCGGGGATCCGGTTGGGAGAGGCTGGTGATGGGGGTGGCTTTTGAAAGGGTTGGGAGGCGTGGGGGAAGGCAATCGGGGGAAGGCTGCTTTGCAACTGCCAGCAAAGTCCCATCCCCCCCGCTCTTGCCTTTCCTTCTGCTTGCTTCATCCCAGCGGAGGCTGAGCCCACCTCTTATTTGGAACTCCTGCATCCCCCCCCCAAACGGAGCACCCCATTTCAAGCAACGAGGGGCGCCAAGCAGGGCAGGATTGCAAACACCCCCTCCCCCCAAGGCTGTAGGCAAAAGCTGCTCTCCAGCATCCCATCCCGTCCCTGCCTTCCCAGGCCCAGAGCAATCTCTGCGGAGGTCCTTTTTGGCTTTAACGCGAAGCCTTGAGGGGGGAACAGGGCGCACCCAGGCACCTCTGCCCCTGAATCAGGAACACTGGAGAAGCGGCGCAGATCGCTGGCTTTTTAAATCAACTTTTTGGAAGGAGGATGGGAGGACGGATGGGGTGAGTACTAAAGGCATCCTGGCTGAAATCACTTTTTAAAAAAAGCCATTTTAAAAAAATCCCACTTTTAAGGCGGTGAGCAGATCTAATGCTCCTTCCAACTCCCCACAACAGAGAAAGTGGGGGGGAGAAAGTTAGGGAAGGAAGGAAAGGAAAGAAAGAGGGAAGGAAAGAAGGAAAGAAGGAAAAGAAGGAAGGAAAGGAGGAAGGAAGAAAGAAAGGAAGGAAAGAAGAAAGGAAGGAAAGAAGGGAAAAAAAGAGTGACTGGCCTCATTTCATCCAAGCAGGTTTTCATGTCCAAAATGGGACTAGAAACTCCTGATTTCTTGTCTGGTGCCTGAACCACTAATGAAAAGAAGGACTAGGAGAGACATGATAGCAGTGTTTCAATATCTCAGGGGTTGCCACAAAGAAGAGGGAGTCAAACTATTCTTCAAGGTACGTGAGGGTAGAACAAGAAGCAATGGGTGGAAACTAATCAAGGAGAGAAGTTGTGAATGTTCCAACACTGGAGGTTTTTTAAAAGATGTTGGATAACCATTTGTCTGAAATGGTGTAGGGTTTCCTTCCTAAGCAGGGGGTTGGACTAGAAGATCTCCAAGGTGCCTTCCAACTCTGTTATTCTATTCTAACATATACTGTTTTAAAGAAGCACAGAGGGAACAATCCTCCAGGCTTTAGTGACCATCACTAAGTGTTGTAGCTTATGATTCTTGATGAATGTATTCTATTTTATTTTTCTTTATGTACACTGAGAGCATATTCACCAAAGACAAATTCTTTGTGTGTTTAGGAGTTTAGCTTCTCTCTCTTGAAAATGTAAGCTACCATAAGGCATTATAATGCAAGCTAGCCTTAGCTTTCAAACAGTTCATTTAGTGACCAAAGTTGCAGTGCCATTGAAAAAAGGGACTGATGACCATTTTTCACACTTAGCGACCATTTTCACACTTAGCGACCGTTGCAGCATCCTCATGGTCACGTGATCAAAATTTTGATGTTTGGCAACAGTTACAATTTATATTTGTAAATTGTAGTTATGTTGAAATAAAAAATATTACAATACTATTTTTGCGTTGTATGAAAATTTTTGTTGCTCCGTATAAATTTTTTAATCAAGCCCCCCCCCCCCCCCCAGGTCAAAGGTGTCCCTCTTTACCAATCTGAAAATCTGGTCACCTTAGGTTAAACCCTTCATAATATTTCAACTAAAACCATCGCTATATTTGAAATATTACTGTTTCACTAATGAAGCAACCTATATTGATTCTGAGATTGTTTAATCTTTAACAAAAGCATGTATAGTAGGCAACAAATCTTTCTTGTGTTTTTGAATTGCTCTTAGTTAGATATAGTCAGATAAATATGATCAAATACTCCTGGTAAATATTGATATTATTTCTTCTTTATGGAGTAAATGTATAGGAACAGGAACACTTAGGTATAGAAGTCAGTGGCCAACTAGTCATTGAAAACATGATTTGTGTAATTGGTCACATAAAAACAATAGCATACTAAGGGCAATAATAGGAGGGCAGACACATTTCTTATAATAGTGAAAAATAGTCATAAATCACTTTTTTCAGTGCCATTGTAATTTCAAATGGTCACTAAAAGGACTATTATAAATTGAGGACTACCTATATATTTAGTAGATTAACTCCTCCTCTGTAAGCCTGCACAATCACTAAAATAATCTTGAACTTGGTTGTGCTGCATAAATGTATCAATGCTTCATATCATATGACATTATTCTGATACTTTGGGTCAAGACCCAAAAGATAGACGGTGACTGAAAGATCTCCACGAGTAAGGGTAAGAAACTGGAATCACTGCATGGGCCCAGCATCTCTTTGTTTGGATATGTTCTTTAGTACATTAAAGGGAGCTGATCCTAGGAAAATGCAGAATGTGGAGAGTTGCAGATATGTCAGCCAAGATATGACGAAATCTGTAAATTGAATAAACAAGACATCTGTCATTATAATGGTATTTAATTTCCATAGTATGGCTTTTCCCCGTTACAGTAGCTCAATTCAGTCAAATATCAGTAATTTCCTATCAAATAGGGTTGAACCCTGCCAACATATGGGTTTTGCCAAATAGTGGACTGAAAATTTTCTTTTTGTGCTTGGCTTCTTCATTTGTTCTTACATCCATCAGGAAGCGAGGGCCTATGTCTTCTACTCTGAAACAAAATTATTGTAGCTATCTACTGTGTTTTCTATTATTTTTATTTTCCTTCTCTGTCCATTTTGCATCTTCATTACATGATAGTTCTAAGAATCCTCTACACTGTCTCCTTTTAAGCTTTATTTGGCAAATATTATCTTTCCATACATTCAACTTTGGTCGTATTATTATGGACCATCTACAAGGAATTTTTTTTGTCGGTTTGCTTTGTAGCAAACATCCATGTGTTGAATTAAAGTCTGGAGCTAAATAGTTGTTTGAACAAGGTTTTCCCAACCTGAGAAATAACTCTTTCCCACTTCACTAAAGCATAATTCATAAAGATTTGTACCGAATGCACCTCAAGATCCATTCTAAGCATGAAACCACCGCTAATTAGCAGATGCCTGTGAGCAGGAGATGTCCTAGAGCAGCACATACTGTACTGGGAACTGAGAATCACATTTCTTTTCTTTTTCCTGGCATCGTGAAATCGGGTTATTAATGTTGCAGCAGAAGATTTTAAGAGATTTTTACATTTTTACGACTAGCACTAGAAAAATTATAACACTTTCAAAGTTAAACTAAAACATTAATATCAACATTCCCATATTAAGATCCAATAAAAAATATACCATTTTTCTGGCATCTGTTGAAAATTCAGTATTTATTTACAGCATTCCCACAGGATCTGAGCTGCTAACAATTAAGAACATCATAAAAAGAACACACACATCCCTCAAAAGAAAGGTACCCTGTAAAACAATAAAAAATCTCAATGACATTTTAAGTAACCTAGGAAAACAAAGTTATGTATCTGAAAATACATCCCTCACATCTATAACAAGCTTGGCTTTCCTTCTTGGCTACACGGACATCCAGATCCTAACTGCTATCCTGAAAGCCAAGAGGGAAAGGGTAAACCAGATACTCATAGAGAGGGAGATCTACAGCAGAAAGCAGCTTGTGAAAATGTTAACTTCTTTAGTACCATCAGATGGTATTCTCAGATAGATGGGACCTAGGAGTTAGCATTGTTCAATGTTGGATGAGCAGATGGATATGGGAGAAGGGATCTCCTCAGATAACTAGGTTTGAAACCATCCAGGGTTTTAAAGGAGGCAATTCAGCACGTTGAATTGCACAATAAGTAATAACAAGTGTGGCTTCGGGGGCAGTATGAAAACCTATTGCTGTCTGGGTTGCCCTATTATTTGCTTTTAGATTGTGAAGTATGAAACTGTCTCTTCTTGTTTCATCATGTAATGTCTCTGGGCTAGTTATTTCCCTGTCCTTCAGTTATTTATACTCTGAAATATTAGATAACAACCTTTTGGGCAAGGATCTGGTTTAAAAAGAATTATAGATGAGGAGGAGGAGGGGGGGATTGTGGCAGCAGCTGGCACATAGAGCAACACGTAAAACAGGTGTGGAAACTCTTTTTAAACTTTGGAAAAGAAAACAGAATTAAAGCTAAATATCGGTAGTAATAGCCAGAAAACCATTATAGGACTATAAAGTAGCAATAGCAATAGCAATAGCAGTTAGACTTATATACTGCTTCATAGGGCTTTCAGCCCTCTCTAAGCGGTTTACAGAGCCAGCATATTGCCCCCACAGTCTGGGTCCTCATTTCACCCACCTCGGAAGGATGGAAGGCTGAGTCAACCTTGAGCCGGTGAGATTTGAACCGCCGAACTGCAGTTAGCAGTCAGCTGAAGTGGCCTGCAGTACTGCACTCTAACCACTGCGCCACCTCGGCTCTTTTTAAAGTGGCTCACCAATTTTAGGAAGGATAAATTTAAAAAAAAAGGAAATAGATATTTTAAAAGGTTGTTCCAAGATAGCCAAAGAAATTGAAAGTATAATTTCAAGAGATAGGAAAAGAGACAATTAGGTTAATACAACTCTCTACAATGGGTAACATCATTTTTCCCCCTCTGGTAAAGATGTTGAGTTTTCCTTAGTATTTAATACTACATTGTCTATATCAGATATTGCAATTAGACCATGTGATTCCTCCCCCACCTTAAAGTCAGATTGATATAAAGTCTTCTTTGTTCATTAAAAATACCCCAAGAAAACATTCTTCAAATCATATTTCATGTGATCTGCCTTGGAAAGTATCAGTATTATCAAAAATGAAGAGAACTTGTTTCAGGCCATCGTACAGAGGCACAGGACAAAACTTGCTTAGGTTATCTTTACAACTAAGATACATTTTTAACAAGGATATACCAGTGACAATATTTCATACTTTAATCAGCAAATGGCTGGATTAGTGAAAAGTACTATGCATGGGGCGGCTTTTGGAGGCAACTTTGCAGCTATGGATGGTGTAAAAGCAAAGTGGTTAGATTAGGCTTTATAAAGTTATGGCCTTTAAAGTCTTATGTGATAAAAGATTTAGAAATCTTAGGCAATGACCTGCCACAAATGAATCTATCCATCGGATCTGGAAAGCTAGAGGATTGGTCGAAGATCCACTTTCTCACATGGGCTGTGGACTCGGTGGTGTCTTCCACTCTATGGATTGCTTTTCCCACAGAGGCAGGGATGGCATCACTTCTACTCCATAAGCAAGTAAAGTTGATATTATTCCAAACTGTTCTTGCTCTTAATTGATTCTGGGTACCCATCATAAGAAATATGTATGTTATTCTAATATTTTTATGCTCTTGTTTTTACAAATATTATTTCTGTGAACAGAGTCTTTTAGAATGGAGGTGGATTAGAAATATTGCCAAATAAATAAAAGCCTATTTCAGCATCACCTTCCAGGTAATGCTTAAAGTGAAGTTTAATATTTGTTGAGTATTTGATATCTATATTTGATATCTATGGCTGGTATTGGCGACCATTCATCATCTTAAAAATACCACCCACAGAGCTTAAAATGCCTCCATTCTAAAAAGCTTGCTGAAATAAGGTAAAACCATGAAAACCAGCCTAATTCTGCCCCAACTGTTGTATTAGTCGTATTATGACATTCTGCAATTTGATCATCTGTGCATGCACTTGAATCAAAGACCAAAACTAAAATAAAAGTGATTTGCTTGTGAGAAAGAAGAAAACTAGAAAGCTGCGGTTAGAGGACATGGTTGAGGTATAAGAATTTTAAAGAACAAAAGATAATATATGAAAGCAGCATACAAACTTAGTGGAAAGAAGGATGGTTTGCAAGGACAGGCAGAAATATAGAAAATGGTATTGGTCTAAACTTACTCTAGCATGGTTCCTTTTTTATTTGTTTCCTGTTATTTTCTTTTACATTCTATCTCTTTTTTTTCTTTACTTCAGAAAACATTGCCTATCCCAAAAGGAATAGCACAACAGCTAAGTATGTAAGCAGCTAACAGATGTGAACATAATGAGCTGTGAATTAATAGACCAAAGCGTATCTCAAAATTGGCAAAAAAATTCAATTCAACCAGAAAGGGTTACTTTTGAACCAAAGCTCAGATCCGAACAAACACCTATTAGGGGTGTCCTGAGTTGGGAAAGCTAAAAAACCACTCCATTTGTTGATCTGAGGTTTCCCTGAGGAATTACACCAAAGTGTATCTCAGAATTGGCATTAAAACTCAATTCAATTAGAAAACATTACTTTTGACCAGAGATCAGATTCGAACAACAAACACATATTAGTGGTGTCCTGAAAGCTAAAAAACCACTCCATTTGGAGATCAGAGCTTTCCCTGAGGAGTTAGACCAAAGCTTATTTAAGAATTGGCATTAAAACTCAATTCAACTAGACAACGTGACTTTTGACCCAGAGCTCAGGTTCGGACAACAAACACATATTAGTGGTGCCCTGAGTTGGGAAAGCTAAAAAACCACTCCATTCCATTTTCAGAGCTTTCCATGAAAAGTTAGACCAAAGTGTATCTCAGAATTGGCATTTAAACACAATTCAACCAGAAAGTGTTACTTTTCAACCAGAGATCAGATATTAACAACAAACACCTATTAGGGGTTTCCTGCGTTTGGAAAGCTAAAGAACCACTCCATTTGTTGATCTGAGGTTTCCCTGAGGAGTTGCACAAAAGTGTATCTCAGAATTGGCATAAGAACACAATTCAAATAGAAAACGTTACTTTTGATCAGATTCGAACAACAAAAACATATTAGTGGTGCCCTGAGTTGGGAAAGCTTAAAAAAACGACTCCATTCAGTCATCAGAGCTTTCCTTGAGGAGATAGACCAAAGCATATCTCAGAATTGGCATAAGAACTCAATTCAACTAGAAAACGTTACTTTTGACCCAGAGATCAGATTCGACCAACCAACACATATTAGTGGTGTCCTGAGTTTGGAAAGCTAAAAAACCACTCCATTCGGTCATCAGAGCTTTCCCTGAGGAGTTACACCAAAGTGTATCTCAGAATTGGCATAAGAACTCAATTCAACTAGAAAACGTTACTTTTGACCCAGAGCTCAGATTCGACAACAAACACATATTAGTTTTGCCCTGAGTCGGGAAAGCTAAAGATCCACTCCATTTGTTGATCTGAGGTTTCCCTGAGGAGTTTCACAAAAGTGTAACTCAGAATTGGAATAAGAACTCAAGTGTATCTCAGAATTGGCATTTAAACACAATTCAACCAGAAAGTGTTACTTTTCAACCAGAGATCAGATATTAACAACAAACACCTATTAGGGGTTTCCTGCGTTTGGAAAGCTAAAAAACCACTCCATTCGGTCATCAGAGCTTTCCCAGAGGAGTTAGACTAAAGCGTATCTCAGAATTGGCATAAGAACTCAATTCAACCAGAAAGTGTTATTTTTGAACCAAAGCTCAGATACGAACAAACACCTATTAGGGGTGTCCTGAGTTGGGAAGGCTAAAAAACAACTTCATTTGTTGCTCTGAGATTTCCCTGAGGAGTTACACCAAAGTGTATCTAAGAATTGCCATTAAAACTCAATTCAATTAGAAAAAATTACTTTTGACCAGAGATCAGATTTGAACAACAAACACATATTAGTGGTGTCCTGAGTCAGGAAAGCTAAAAAACCACTCCATTCAGTGATCAGAGCTTTCCCTGAGAAGTTAGACCAAAGCGTATCTCAGAATTGGCATAAGAACTCAATTCAACCAGAAAGTGTTATTTTTGAACCAAAGCTCAGATACGAACAAACACCTATTAGGGGTGTCCTGAGTTGGGAAGGCTAAAAAACAACTCCATTTGTTGCTCTGAGGTTTCCCTGAGGAGTTACACCAAAGTGTATCTAAGAATTGCCATTAAAACTCAATTCAATTAGAAAAAATTACTTTTGACCAGAGATCACATTTGAACAACAAACACATATTAGTGGTGTCCTGAGTCGGGAAAGCTAAAAAACCACTCCATTCAGTGATCAGAGCTTTCCCTGAGGAGTTAGACCAAAGCGTATCTCAGAATTGGCATAAGAACTCAATTCAACTAGAAAACGTTACTTTTGACCCAGAGATCAGATTCGAACAACAAACACATACTAGTGGTGCCCTGAGTCGGGAAAGCTAAAAAACCACTCAATTCAGTGATCAGAGCTTTCCCTGAGGAGTTAGACCAAAGCGTATCTCAGAATTGGCATAAAAACTCAATTCAACTAGAAAACGTTACTTTTGACCCAGAGATCAGATTAGAACAACAAACACATATTAGTGGTGTCCTGAGTCGTGAAAGCTAAAAAACCACTCCATTCAGTGATCAGAGCTTTCCCTGAGGAGTTAGACCAAAACGTATCTCAGAATTGGCATAAGAACTCAATTCAACTAGAAAACGTTACTTTTGACCCAGAAATCAGATTCGAACAACAAACACATACTAGTGGTGCCCTGAGTCGGGAAAGCTAAAAAACCACTCCATTCAGTGATCAGAGCTTTCCCTGAGGAGTTAGACCAAAGCGTATCTCAGAATTGGCGTCAAAACTCAATTCAACTAGAAAACGTTACTTTTGACCCAGAGATCAGATTAGAACAACAAACACATATTAGTCGTGTCCTGAGTCGGGAAAGCTAAAAAACCACTCCATTCGGAGATCAGAGCTTTCCCAGAGGAGTTAGACTAAAGCATATCTCAGAATTGGCATAAGAACTCAATTCAACCAGAAAGTGTTATTTTTGAACCAAAGCTCAGATACGAACAAACACCTATTAGGGGTGTCCTGAGTTGGGAAGGCTAAAAAACAACTTCATTTGTTGCTCTGAGGTTTCCCTGAGGAGTTACACCAAAGTGTATCTAAGAATTGCCATTAAAACTCAATTCAATTAGCAAAACCACTCCTTTAGTGATCAGAGCTTTCCCTGAGGAGTTAGAAAAAAGTGTATCTCAGAATTGGCATAAAACCTCAATTCAACTAGAAAACGTTACTTTTGACCAGAGATCAGATTTGAACAACAAACACATATTAGTGGTGTCCTGAGTCAGGAAAGCTAAAAAACCACTCCATTCAGTGATCAGAGCTTTCCCCGAGAAGTTAGACCAAAGTGTATCTCAGAATTGGCATAAGAACTCAATTCAACCAGAAAGTGTTATTTTTGAACCAAAGCTCAGATACGAACAAACACCTATTAGGGATGTCCTGAGTTGGGAAGGCTAAAAAACAACTCCATTTGTTGATCTGAGGTTTCCCTGAGGAGTTACACCAAAGTGTATCTAAGAATTGCCATTAAAACTCAATTCAATTAGAAAAAATTACTTTTGACCAGAGATCACATTTGAACAACAAACACATACTAGTGGTGCCCTGAGTCGGGAAAGCTAAAAAACCACTCCATTCAGTGATCAGAGCTTTCCCTGAGGAGTTAGACCAAAGCGTATCTCAGAATTGGCATAAAAACTCAATTCAACTAGAAAAAATTACTTTTGACCAGAGATCACATTTGAACAACAAACACATACTAGTGGTGCCCTGAGTCGGGAAAGCTAAAAAACCACTCCATTCAGTGATCAGAGCTTTCCCTGAGGAGTTAGACCAAAGCGTATCTCAGAATTGGCATAAAAACTCAATTCAACTAGAAAATGTTACTTTTGACCCAGAGATCAGATTAGAACAACAAACACATATTAGTGGTGTCCTGAGTCGTGAAAGCTAAAAAACCACTCCATTCAGTGATCAGAACTTTCCTTGAGGAGTTAGACCAAAACGTATATCAGAATTGGCATAAGAACTCATTTAAATGACAAAATGTTACTTTTGAACCAGAGATCAGATTCGAACAAACACCTATTAGGGGTGTCCTGAGTTGGGAAGGCTAAAAAACAACTCAATTTGTTGATCTGAGGTTTCCCTGAGGAGTTACACCAAAGTGTATCTAAGAATTGCCATTAAAACTCAATTCAATTAGAAAAAATTACTTTTGACCAGAGATCAGATTTGAACAACAAACACATATTAGTGGTGTCCTGAGTCGGGAAAGTTAAAAAACCACTCCATTCAGTGATCAGAGCTTTCCCTGAGGAGTTAGACAAAACCCTATCTCAAAATTGGCATAAAACCTCAATTCAACTAGAAAATGTTACTTTTGACCCAGAGCTCAGATTCGAACAACAAACACGTTAGTGGTGCCCTGAGTCGGTTAAGCTAAAAAACCACTCCATTCTGTTTTCAGAACTTTCCCTGAGGAGTTAGACCAAAGCGTATATCAGAATTGGCATAAGAACTCAATTCAAGCACAAAATGTTACTTTTCAACCAGAGATCAGATTCGAACAACAAACACCTATGAGGGGTGCCCTGAGTCAGGAAAGCTAAAAAACCACTCCATTCAGTGATCAGAGCTTTCCCTGAGGAGTTAGACCAAAACGTATATCAGAATTGGCATAAGAACTCATTTAAACAACAAAATGTTACTTTTGAACCAGAGATCAGATTCGAACAACCAACACATATTAGTGGTGTCCTGAATTGAGAAAGCTAAAAAACCACTCCATTCGGTCATCAGAGCTTTCCCAGAGGAGTTAGACTAAAGCGTATCTCAGAATTGGCATAAGAACTCAATTCAACCAGAAAGTGTTATTTTTGAACCAAAGCTCAGATACGAACAAACACCTATTAGGGGTGTCCTGAGTTGGGAAGGCTAAAAAACAACTTCATTTGTTGCTCTGAGGTTTCCCTGAGGAGTTACACCAAAGTGTATCTAAGAATTGCCATTAAAACTCAATTCAATTAGAAAAAATTACTTTTGACCAGAGATCAGATTTGAACAACAAACACATATTAGTGGTGTCCTGAGTCAGGAAAGCTAAAAAAACACTCCATTCAGTGATCAGAGCTTTCCCTGAGAAGTTAGACCAAAGCGTATCTCAGAATTGGCATAAGAACTCAATTCAACCAGAAAGTGTTATTTTTGAACCAAAGCTCAGATACGAACAAACACCTATTAGGGGTGTCCTGAGTCGGGAAAGTTAAAAAACCACTCCATTCAGTGATCAGAGCTTTCCCTGAGGAGTTAGACAAAACCCTATCTCAAAATTGGCATAAAACCTCAATTCAACTAGAAAATGTTACTTTTGACCCAGAGCTCAGATTCGAACAACAAACACGTTAGTGGTGCCCTGAGTCGGTTAAGCTAAAAAACCACTCCATTCTGTTTTCAGAACTTTCCCTGAGGAGTTAGACCAAAGCGTATATCAGAATTGGCATAAGAACTCAATTCAAGCACAAAATGTTACTTTTCAACCAGAGATCAGATTCGACCAACCAACACATATTAGTGGTGCCCTGAGTCTTGAAAGCTAAAAATCCACTCCCTTTGGAGATCAGAACTTTCCCTGAGGAGTTAGACCAAAGCGTATTTAAGAATTGGCATTAAAACTCAATTCAACTAGAAAACGTTACTTTTGACCCAGAGATCAGATTCAAACAACAAACACCTATTAGGGCTGTCCTGAGTCGGGAAAGCTAAAAAACCACTCCATTCCATTTTCAGAGCTTTCCCTGAGGAGTTAGACAAAACCCTATCTCAAAATTGGCATAAAACCTCAATTCAACTAGAAAATGTTAGTTTTGACCCAGAGCTCAGATTCGAACAACAAACACATATTAGTGGTGCCCGGAGTCGGGAAAGCTAAAAAACCACTCCATTCTGTTTTCAGAGCTTTCCCTGAGGAGTTAGACCAAAGCGTATCTCAGAATTGGCATAAGAACTCAATTCAACCACAAAATGTTACTTTTCAACCAGAGATCAGATTCGAACAACAAACACCTATGAGGTGTGTCCTGAGTCGGGAAAGCTAAAAAACCACTCCTTTCAGTGATCAGAGCTTTCCCTGAGTATGGGGATCAGACTGTCGCCATAACAGGCTAGGTGAATTTGCTAGGAAACAAAAGAAGAATAGACAAAGCTATTTGAATTAAAATCCTAGTGGAAATTTACCAAAGCCAATTGACTACGTGTCAGGGAGACAGTTCTGAGAAAAACAAGAAGGCGTTGGAATTCATTCTGGGTGTTTACGTGAAGGACAACTTCTGTTATCTGAAACACAAATACACAAAGGATGAATTATCATCGCACCAGAAACATCTTTTATGGCCTCACGGTCATAAATGCAGCCTCGTGTAACAAGTATTATGTGAACCAGATACTCCCACACACATGCCTTTTTTCTCCCCTATGCTGAGTTATAGCTTTCTATCTCCTTTCTCCCCCTCTTAATGCCATGTAGCTTGTAAATCTTTTGCCCACCCTTTGTCATGATGTGATTTGTAGAATGCTGTGAACTTTTTATCAGTTTACTCATGCCATATGTGATTATATATACCTTTTTGATACATTCCTTTCTGATGATGCTGTAACTAACTTTTTCTAATAAAAGGCTCTCTGAAGGAACAGAGAATTGCCACTTTGCCCAGACAGCAGCCTTTGTGTCTTATTGGGGAGCTGTCTCAGGAATTGGATCGCAAAGTGGACCGCTGGTTGGGGAGATCCCTGCATTTTGCAGGCGTTGTCTCTTCACCTGAGGAGTTAGACCAAAGTGTATCTCAGAATTGGCATAAAACCTCAATTAAACTAGAAAATGTTACTTTTGACCCAGAGATCAGATTCGAACAACAAACATATATTAGTGGTGCCCTGAATCGGAACGCTAAAAAACCACTCCATTTGGTCATCAGAGCTTTTCCTGAGGAGTTAGACAAAACCCTATCTCAAAATTGGCAAAAAAAACCTCAATTCAACCAGAAAGGGTAACTTTTGAACCAAAGCTCAGATTCGAACAACAAACACCTATTAGAGGTGTCCTGAGTTGGGAAAGCTAAAGAACCACTCCATTCAGTGATCAGAGCTTTCCCTGAGGAGTTAGACCAAACCATATCTCAGAATTGGCGAAAGAACTCAATTCAACCAGAAAGTGTTACTTTTGAACCAAAGCTCTGATTGGTTAGGGTTAGGGTTAGGGTTAGGGTTAGGGTTAGGGTTAGGGTTAGGGTTAGGGTTAGGGTTAGATTCGAACAACAAACAACAAACACCTATAATGGGTGTCATGAGTTGGGAAAGCTAAAAAACCACTTCATTCTCTGATCAGAGCTTTCCCTGAGGAGTTAGACCAAAGGGTATCTCAGAATTGGCAAAAGAACTCAATTCAACCACAAAGTGTTACTTGTGAACCAAAGCTCTGATTCGAACAACAAACATCTATTAGGGGTATTCTTAGTCGAGAAAGCTAAAAAACCACTCCGTTTGGTGATCAGAGCTTTCCCTGAGGAGTTAGACCAAAGTGTGTGTCAGAATTGGCGAAAGAACTCAATTCAACCAGAAAGTGTTACTTTTGAAAAAAAAGCTCAGATTCGAACAACAAACACCTATTAGGGGTGTCCTGAGTTGGAAAAGCTAAAAAACCATTACATTCGCTGATCAGAGCTTTCCCTGAGGAGTTAGACCAAAGTGTATCTCGGAATTGGTGAAAGAAGTCAATTCAACCAGAAAGTGTTACTTTTGAACCAAAGCTCAGATTCAAACAACAAACACCTATTAGGGGTGTTCTCAGTCGGGAAAGCTAAAAAACCACTTCATTCACTGATCAGAGCTTTCCCTGAGGAGTTAGACCACAGTGTATCTCGGAATTTGTGAAATAGCAATAGCAATAGCAGTAGACTTATATACCGCTTCATAGGCCTTCGGGCCTCTCTAAGCGGTTTACAGAGAGTCAGCATATTGCCCCCAACAATCTGGGTCCTCATTTTACCCACCTCGGAAGGATGGAAGGCTGAGTCAACCCTGAGCCGGTGAGATTTGAACCGCTGACCTGCTGATCTAGCAGTAGCCTGCAGTGCTGCATTTAACCACTGCGCCACCTTGGCTCTCAATTCGACCAGAAAGTGTTACTTTTGAACCAAAGCTCAGATTCAAACAACAAACACCTATTAGGGGTGTCCTGAGTCGGGAAAGTTAAAAAACCACTTCATTCGCTGATCACAGCTTTCCCTGAGGAGTTTGACCAAACCGTATCTCAGAATTGGCGAAAGAACTCAATTCAACCAGAAAGTGTTACTTTTGAACCAAAGCTCAGATTCGAATAACAAACACCTATTAGGGGTGTCCTGAGTTGGAAAAGCTAAAAAACCATTACATTCGCTGATCAGAGCTTTCCCTGAGGAGTTAGACCACAGTGTATCTCGGAATTGGTGAAAGAACTCCATTCCACCAGGAAGGGTTACTTTTGAACCAAAGCTCAGATTCAAACAGCAAACACCTATTAGGGATATCCTGAGTCAAGAAAGCTAAAAAAACCATTCCGTTTTGTGATCAGAGCTTTTCCTGAGGAGTTACACCACACAGTATCTCAGAATTGGCGAAAGTACTCAATTCAACCAGAAAGTGTTATTTTTGAACCAAAGCTCAGATTTGAACAACAAACACCTATTAGGGGTGTCCTTAGTCGGGAAAGCGAAAAAACCACTTCATTCGCTGATCACTGCTTTCCCTGAGGAGTTTGACCAAACCGTATCTCAGAATTGGCGAAAGAACTCAATTCAACCAGAAAGAGTTACTTTTGAACCAAAGCTCTGATTGGTTAGGGTTAGGGTTAGGGTTAGGGTTAGGGTTAGGGTTAGGGTTAGATTCGAACAACAAACAACAAACAACTATAATGGGTGTCCTGAGTTGGGAAAGCTAAAAAACCACTTCATTCGCTGATCAGAACTTTCCCTGAGGAGTTAGACCAAAGTGTATCTCGGAATTTGTGAAAGAAGTCAATTGAACCAGAAAGTGTTACTTTTGAACCAAAGCTCATATTCAAACAACAAACACCTATTAGGGGTGTTCTCAGTCAGGAAAGCTAAAAAACTACTTCATTCACTCATCAGAGCTTTTCCTGAGGAGTTAGACCAAACCGTATCTCAGAATTGGCGAAAGAACTCAATTCAACCAGAAAGTGTTACTTGTGAAACAAAGCTCAGATTCGAATACCAAACATCTATTAGGGGTGTCCTGAGTTGGGAAAGTGAAAAAACCACTTCATTCACTGATCAGTTAGGGTTAGGGTTGGGAAAGCTAAAAAACCACTTCATTCGCTGATCAGAGCTTTCCCTGAGGAGTTAGACCAAACCGTATCTCAGAATTGGCGAATGAACTCAATTCAACCAGAAAGTGTTACTTTTGAAGTAAAGCTCTGATTTGTTAGGGTTAGGGTTAGGCTTAGGCTTAGGCTTAGGCTTAGGCTTAGGCTTAGGCTTAGGCTTAGGCTTAGGCTTAGGCTTAGATTCGAACAACAAACAACAAACACCTATAATGGGTGTCCTGAGTTGGGAAAGCTAAAAAACCACTTCATTCGCTGATCAGAGCTTTCCCTGAGGAGTTGGACCAAAATGTATCTCAGAATTGGCGAAAGAACTCAATTCAACCAGAAAATGTTACTTTTGAACCAAAACTCAGATTTGAACAACAAACATCCATTAGGGGTATCCTGAGTCGAGAAAGCTAAAAAACCATTCCGTTTTGTGATCAGAGCGTTCCCTGAGGAATTAGAACAAATGGTATCTCAGAATTGGCGAAAGAACTCAATTCAACCAGAAAGTGTTACTTTTGAAACAAAGATCAGATTTGAACAAGAAAAATCTATTTGGGGTGTCCTGAGTTGGGAAAGCTAAAAAACCACTTCATTCGCTGATCAGAGCTTTCCCTGACGAGTTTGACCAAACCGTATCTCAGAATTGCCGAAAGAACTGAATTCAACCAGAAAGTGTTACTTTTGAACCAAAGCTCTGATTTGTTAGGGTTAGGGTTAGGGTTAGGGTTAGGGTTAGGGTTAGGGTTAGATTCGAACAACAAACAACAAACACCTATAATGGGTGTCCTGAGTTGGGAAAGCTAAAAAACCATTACATTCGCTGATCAGAGCTTTCCCTGAGGAGTTAGACCACAGTGTATCTCGGAATTGGTGAAAAAACTCCATTCAACCCGAAAGGGTTACTTTTTAACCAAAGCTCAGATTCAAACAACAAACACCTATTAGGGGAGTCCTGAGTTGGAAAAGCTAAAAAACCACTTCATTCTCTGATCAGAGCTTTTCCTGAGGAGTTAGACCAAACTGTATCTCGGAATTGGCGAAAGAACTCAATTCAACCAGAAAGTGTTACTTTTGAACCAAAGCTCAGATTTGAACAACAAACATCTATTAGGGATATCCTGAGTCGAGAAAGCTAAAAAAACCATTCCGTTTTGTGATCAGAGCTTTTTCTGAGGAGTTACACCACACAGTATCTCAGAATTGGCGAAAGTACTCAATTGAACCAGAAAGTGTTACTTTTGAACCAAAGGTCAGATTTGAACAACAAACACCTATTAGGGGTGTCCTGAGTCGGGAAAGCGAAAAAATAACTTTATTCGCTGATCACAGCTTTCCCTGAGGAGTTTGACCAAACCGTATCTCAGAATTGGCGAATGAACTCAATTCAACCAGAAAGTGTTACTTTGGAAGTAAAGCTCTGATTGGTTAGGGTTAGGGTTAGGGTTAGGGTTAGGGTTAGGGTTAGGGTTAGGGTTAGGGTTAGGGTTAGGGTTAGGGTTAGGGTTAGGGTTAGGGTTAGGGTTAGGGTTCGGGTTCGGGTTAGGGTTCGGGTTCGGGTTAGGGTTAGGGTTAGGGTTAGGGTTAGGGTTAGGGTTAGGGTTAGGGTTAGGGTTAGGGTTGGGAAAGCTAAAAAACCACTTCATTCGCTGCTCAGAGCTTTCCCTGAGGAGTTACACCACAGTGTATCTCGGAATTGGTGAAAGAACTCCATTAAAAAAAAGGGTTAGGGTTAGGGTTAGGGTTAGGGTTAGGGTTAGGGTTAGGGTTAGGGTTAGGGTTGGGAAAGCTAAAAAACCACTTCATTCGCTGATCAGAGCTTTCCCTGAGGAGTTAGACCAAAGTGTATCTCAGAATTGGCGAAAGAACTCAATTCAACCAGAAAGTGTTACTTTTGAACCAAAGCTCATATTCAAACAACAAACACCTATTAGGGGTGTTCTCAGTCGGGAAAGCTAAAAAAACACTTCTTTCACTGATCAGACCTTTCCCTGAGGAGTTAGACCAAAGTGTATCTCGGAATTGGTGAAAGAAGGCAATTCAACCAGAAAGTGTTACTTTTGAACCAAAGCTCAGATTCGAACAACAAACACCTATTAGGGGTGTCCTGAGTTGGAAAAGCTAAAAAACCATTACATTCGCTGATCAGAGCTTTCCCTGAGGAGTTATACCACAGTGTATCTCGGAATTGGTGGAAGAACTGCATTCAACCAGAAAGGGTTACTTTTGAACCAAAGCTCTGATTGGTTAGGGTTAGGGTTAGGGTTAGGGTTAGGGTTAGGGTTAGGTTTAGGGTTAGGGTTAGGGTTAGGGTTAGGGTTAGGGTTAGGGTTAGGGTTAGGGTTAGGGTTAGGGTTAGGGTTAGGGTTAGGGTTAGGGTTAGGGTTAGGGTTAGATTCAAACAACAAACAACAAACACCTATAATGGGTGTCCTGAGTTGGGAAAGCTAAAAAACCATTACATTCGCTGATCAGAGCTTTTCCTGAGGAATTAGACCACAGTGTATCTCGGAATTGGTGGAAGAACTCCATTCAACCAGAAAGGGTTACTTTTGAACCAAAGCTCAGATTCGAACAACAAACACCTATTAGGGGTGTCCTGAGTTGGAAAAGCTAAAAAACCACTTCATTCGCTGATCAGAGCTTTTCCTGAGGAGTTAGACCAAACTGTATCTCGGAATTGGCGAAAGAACTCAATTCAACCAGAAAGTGTTACTTTTGAACCAAAGCTCAGATTCGAACAACAAACACCTATTAGGGGTGTCCTGAGTCGGGAAAGCGAAAAAACCACTTCATTCGCTGATCACAGCTTTCCCTGAGGAGTTTGACCAAACCGTATCTCAGAATTGGTGAATGAACTCAATTCAACCAGAAAGTGTTACTTTTGAAGTAAAGCTCTGATTGGTTAGGGTTAGGGTTAGGGTTAGGGTTAGGGTTAGGGTTAGGGTTAGGGTTAGGGTTAGGGTTAGGGTTAGGGTTAGGGTTAGGGTTAGGGTTAGGGTTAGATTCGAACAACAAACAACAAACACCTATAATGGGTGTCCTGAGTTGGGAAAGCGAAAAAACCACTTCATTCGCTGATCAGAGCTTTCCCTGAGGAGTTGGACCAAAATGTATCTCAGAATTGGCGAAAGAACTCAATTCAACCAGAAAGTGTTACATTTGAACCAAAGCTCAGATTTGTTAGGGTTAGGGTTAGGGTTAGGGTTAGGGTTAGGGTTAGGGTTAGGGTTAGGGTTAGGGTTAGGGTTAGGGTTAGGGTTGGGAAAGCTAAAAAACCACTTCATTCGCTGCTCTGAGCTTTCCCTGAGGAGTTACACCACAGTGTATCTCGGAATTGGTGAAAGAACTCCATTAAAAAAAAGGGTTAGGGTTAGGGTTAGGGTTAGGGTTAGGGTTAGGGTTAGGGTTAGGGTTAGGGTTAGCGTTGGGAAAGCTAAAAAACCACTTCATTCGCTGATCAGAGCTTTCCCTGAGGAGTTAGACCAAAGTGTATCTCAGAATTGGCGAAAGAACTCAATTCAACCAGAAAGTGTTACTTTTGAACCAAAGCTCATATTCAAACAACAAACACCTATTAGGGGTGTTCTCAGTCGGGAAAGCTAAAAAAACACTTCTTTCACTGATCAGACCTTTCCCTGAGGAGTTAGACCAAAGTGTATCTCGGAATTGGTGAAAGAAGGCAATTCAACCAGAAAGTGTTACTTTTGAACCAAAGCTCAGATTCGAACAACAAACACCTATTAGGGGTGTCCTGAGTTGGAAAAGCTAAAAAACCATTACATTCGCTGATCAGAGCTTTCCCTGAGGAGTTATACCACAGTGTATCTCGGAATTGGTGGAAGAACTCCATTCAACCAGAAAGGGTTACTTTTGAACCAAAGCTCTGATTGGTTAGGGTTAGGGTTAGGGTTAGGGTTAGGGTTAGGGTTAGGGTTAGGGTTAGGCTTAGGGTTAGGGTTAGGGTTAGGGTTAGGGTTAGGGTTAGGGTTAGGGTTAGGGTTAGGGTTAGGGTTAGGGTTAGGGTTAGGGTTAGGGTTAGGGTTAGGGTTAGGGTTAAGGTTAGATTCAAACAACAAACAACAAACACCTATAATAGGTGTCCTGAGTTGGGAAAGCTAAAAAACCATTACATTCGCTGATCAGAGCTTTTCCTGAGGAATTAGACCACAGTGTATCTGGGAATTGGTGGAAGAACTCCATTCAACCAGAAAGGGTTACTTTTGAACCAAAGCTCAGATTCGAACAACAAACACCTATTAGGGGTGTCCTGAGTTGGAAAAGCTAAAAAACCACTTCATTCGCTGATCAGAGCTTTTCCTGAGGAGTTAGACCAAACTGTATCTCGGAATTGGCGAAAGAACTCAATTCAACCAGAAAGTGTTACTTTTGAACCAAAGCTCAGATTCGAACAACAAACACCTATTAGGGGTGTCCTGAGTCGGGAAAGCGAAAAAACCACTTCATTCGCTGATCACAGCTTTCCCTGAGGAGTTTGACCAAACCGTATCTCAGAATTGGTGAATGAACTCAATTCAACCAGAAAGTGTTACTTTTGAAGTAAAGCTCTGATTGGTTAGGGTTAGGGTTAGGGTTAGGGTTAGGGTTAGGGTTAGGGTTAGGGTTAGGGTTAGGGTTAGGGTTAGGGTTAGGGTTAGGGTTAGGGTTAGGGTTAGGGTTAGATTCGAACAACAAACAACAAACACCTATAATGGGTGTCCTGAGTTGGGAAAGCGAAAAAACCACTTCATTCGCTGATCAGAGCTTTCCCTGAGGAGTTGGACCAAAATGTATCTCAGAATTGGCGAAAGAACTCAATTCAACCAGAAAGTGTTACATTTGAACCAAAGCTCAGATTTGTTAGGGTTAGGGTTAGGGTTAGGGTTAGGGTTAGGGTTAGGGTTAGGGTTAGGGTTAGGGTTAGGGTTACGGTTAGGGTTCGGGTTCGGGTTAGGGTTAGGGTTAGGGTTAGGGTTAGGGTTAGGGTTAGGGTTAGGGTTAGGGTTAGGGTTAGATTAGGGT